>NC_046334.1:30366238-30595139 GCF_000738735.6 Corvus cornix cornix | reverse complement strand
GGGCCAGAAGGGGAGCTGCTCAAGTCAGTTGGCTGATGTGGGATGCTGCGGGCAGCTGCTGGAAGCAGAGCCCTTGCTGTGAAGCTCCACAAGTCCCTTCTTGGTGGTGAAGGTACAGGAAGGAGCCTTGGCCAAGATGGCACTGGCAGATCTGTGGGTCCCTCGTTATTCTGATTGCAGGTGCTCTAAAGTCTCATTTGCCTGGTGCCAGCGGAGCAGCAAAGTCAGATTCTTTCCTCCCAATACATGTTGTGGTTTTCTTTCTTCCAGATCATGGAACATGGACGACAGCTTGTGGCAACCATGTGTGGCCATGTCTTCTGTAGTCGGTGCCTCCCTATTGCCCTGGAGACTGACGAGCTGTGCCCAACCTGCAGGGTGGACCTCACACTTTATTATCACCTGTATCATCCCATTTATTTATGAGTGCTTCCACTTCTCAGGACAGACTCAGATGGATCCTGGAGAATAGGCGATGTAGAGACTTGTTTCTCCATGTATATAGTTCTTCCTGTATATAGTTTCAAATTTGCTGAATTCAATTTTAAATACAGTTTTGATTGAGTTAAACATAGTCTGTCTGCTCCTCTATGCTGGACTCTGCTGACACACAGAGATGTTGTTTAACAGGTGGAAATAAGGCTCGTGGTCTGAGCAGTCAGAAGCTCGTTCTTTTCATCCCACTGTAGTCATTGGTTTGGGGGAAATGTGCTGAAGACATAAGCTCTGTAGTTCTTGTGGCCAACGTGTGTAGTCTGGGGGAAAAGAAACAGGCCCTGCTTGGGGTGTGAGTGGTTCAGGGTCTCAGGGCAGATTCTGGTGGACACTTTGGTGAAAATGCTGTGATTTCATTGCTCAGAAGATGGATAGAGGAGCGGGTTGTGCACACATCCAAAGAAAACAATTTTCTTTGAGAATAACTGGTACGTCAACAAACTGCAGCATGTAGTGTTGTAAGGTTGCATTCTAATTAGAATCTGGAGGTTTTTGAAGGAATGCGGTTTTGAATGTCTGAAGTTGGCTACTGACTTTGAGCTGTTACCAGTACAACAGTGTTGCAGCTCCAGTTCCTTCAACTGCAGCAAGATAATCCTAAGTGACATTGAAGGGAAATGCAATTGTCGAGAGACATAATAATTGAACATAAGAAAGGAAAGAAAGTTACTTCTGTTCTATAAAAGCAATAAAGAGGAAAGGGCGGATCTCAGGTAAACAACGCAACAGTAAATTCAGTGTGCCATGCAACAGAAAACTGAAAACTTTCTTTATTTCCAGCACTCTCTTGAAGCCAAATTTTTTATGTCTTTCCCTGTTTTAATGTTTTCCCTTTGGATTTCTGTAATTTTGTTCACCTTCCAGCAGTAGCATCTCAAAGGCCTCAGCAGGACTCCAGTCACAGATATATGATTTTGCAATGATCAGTGATTGATAGATCAAAGGTTCTTAAAATGATGTTGCAGATAAGAAGGACAGACAAGTTTCACAGTTTTAGAGCTTATGTGGGGAGGTGATACCCATTTCTTTAGGAAGCTATAGAGTTAGATGGAAATCATAGATGTATGGGTTTAGAGGGCTTCCAAGAGGCCTTGCTCTGATTTTTGCAGGAGTGGAAATGAGATTGACCTCCATGTAGGTCCTTGAGTTATCCTTCTGGATGTAAGATTTACCTTTCTGTAATTATTGGGAAACCTCCCTAGGCTTCACAACCTTTCAAAGACAGTAAGCTGCAGCCTCATGATGGCACCAGCCAGCTCTCCCAGGACTCTCAGATGGGTCCTATCTACTCTGATGGACTTGTATGAGTCAGAGAACTGTGCCCAAGTGGGGAAAACAGGCTGTGGCTCTGGTAAGATGGGAAATGGCAGTCATGGAGGAAACGGGTAAGTTTAGTGACCTATGAAGCACACAAGGACTACTCTAAAATGTATCTTTTAACTTACTTTGGGGAAAAAAAAAAAAGATAAAACCCCCATGCAGTAACTACCCTACTGATCAGGTGTTTTGGCCTGATATTCTCCAGATAGCTGGGGTACTTCTGGTGCAGGCATGTGCAGAGGCAAGGGTGAGCTGAATGGAGGATGGTTATTTGACATACTCCAGTTGTGGAACTCTCTCCCTCTAGGAATTTTGTTTCCCTCTCCTGCCATATGTTTGTAGAAAGGTTTTTAATCTGGTATGTCCTGGATTGTGGACCATTTCTGGGTGATCTGTGGCTGTTTGAATTGATAGAGGTAAGAGCTGTTTATGTGGTGTTTGGGGGTTTTTATTGTGACAGGCTGATCTCCAATTTGATTGTATTCAGTCTGTATAAAAATACACATTAAAAACAAGCATAAGCTGAAGAAAATCATGTAGGTGATTTTTAATTCTTTGTATGCAAAGAATCCTACTGTTTTGCAAAGAAAATACAAAAATGGTGGTCTGGGATAACATAACCAAATTCTTGTAGAACTCTGGGAGTGCCAATAAGTTTGCAAACTTATTTTAAGTGATTGTATTTATAACATGTATATTTCTTTGTGGTATTTGTATTTAGTCAGTGGAATTTCCCACAACAACTACCATTGATCCGGGTTTTAAACTAGGGTTTTAAAAAGAGGGGGTTTTAAATAAGGACAATGAAGTTATGCATAGTTAAAATAGATGATAGGGAAGGATCATGGGGGATGGAAGCCTCATGGTTTAGAGCTTAGGCCAAGAATTTTGACCCAACTACTATTCATTACAATCTTTGCTGCTGCTTTCTCAGAGGCCTCCAGTCTGGATCATTGTTGGCAACCAGAAGAATCAAAGTTCTGATTCACTATTGCAAATCCCAGGCACCCTCCTTCAACTGAGATCTGCAGTGGCTGACTTCCTAAAATTAACTTTATTAACTTTTATTCAATTTTATTCTGCAACTACGAAAAGGCTGCAGAGTTGCCAAGCTTCTGGTTATTATGGGTTTTGTCCAGCTAACATTACTTTTCAGCTTGAACTGTAGATTTCTGTCATAAATAGATACCCATTTTTATATCCATTTTGCAGTGTTACAGTTCCCGAGCTATAAGGCATATACACTGCCATGGTTCAATATAAACTTGGATGATGACCTGTTGGGCTGGTAATAACTCCTGGTCTATTTTATTGGCATTTCTTTCTTAAAATCACATCAGATATAGACTGTTGAGTTGCCTGAGAGGTCAGCAGTTATAGTAGGTGTGTGTAATTTTGCACACACTTAGCTGATTTTGTAGAATGAACTAATGTTTGGCACCCTTGAAGGTTGTTTTTATTCATCTGGCATGTTTCCATTCAAATACCCATTTAATGTGGTCACCAACTATAGAAATATTTAAACAAGTCTGTAAATGGACATGTTTTCTTTGTTGGGATGATCACTGACACACTGAATTCTTTTCATTAAGTAATTTGACCACAAGCATCTCTTTACTTTGGAAAAAGGAGGAAAAAAGCTCTAGCAAATAGACTTCCTTTCAGTTTTCATATTTGCAGTGTTTATATAGGGGGATATAATTAGAATTTCAGGATAAAGTGCACAAGGTATTGGAAGAAAATCAAGACTAAAATAAACATTCAATTCCTCTTTTTTTATGATTTGACCATTGCACACAAACATTTGGTTATAAATAGATACCTCACCCATGTTGGAGTAACATTTTACATTCAAAGTAGGATTCTGGAAAAGAAAATCCTTTTCAAAGTGATTTAAAGCAAAGATGCAATTTGAAACTTTTGGTTAGTTTATGAATCTTTACTACAATTGGATTACTTTTATATGCTCTGTAGTAAATAGCAAAAAGCCCTCTGAAATAAAACATGTTCCAGCTGAATAATCCTTACTGAGAGAACTTGCAACTGCAGTTGTTTTTAGCTCTTGATAAGTTTGCATTAGCAGGGTGTTGTGTACTATTGGTACACACAGTAGCTACTGTTACAAGAATAAACACCATGGTACACTGCCAACCTGACAGACATAAATCAGTTAATCAACTTGATGGTAGCACTTGCCTTACTTGAAAGAAGTGGGAGCACTCAAGTTCTGACGATAACAGTACCATTCTGTGTCTACCACCCTGATACAGAATTTGCTGCTCTATGTGCAGATTGCTGGAAAATATAGTTTTACATTTTTCCTTGTGAATCTAATCTTGAAGAATGTTAGTGTCTCTCTGAAGGTCTGTTAACCACGAAAATGTAGGCACACACATGCACAAATTGCTAGGAATTAATAGTTATCTTAATCTACAGAGAAGAATCAGTGCAGTGCAGAAGGCAGTAAGATAAACTTTTTAGCTAGTGTTCTCAAGCTGTACTTTTGAACAGTAGTGCTTTCTGCCTGGATGATCAAGTCCACTAGATTCGTTCCTTATACAAAGCACAGCAGGTTCCTGTAAGTGCTGTCCGACTCTCCTAGTTGTATATATGCACCTTCCTTTTACTGAGAAAGAGTAGAAAATATCTTTATTTGGTAATTTGCTGGTTTGAACCAAGAAAATTAAAGCTGAATTTGACACCCATGAAACCAAATAGGAAGAAATTACTCAAAGCAGTAAATGCCAGCAGGTGCTGGTTTAATTCTAATCCATACTCCAGACCTTGCTGTGCTGTTACAGTATGAGGAGTGAGAAAATCAGTCAGGTTTTGAGATGCAGGAGGAATCTATAGAAATTTTTAGGAAAGATGCTTCTAGTGCACACTAATACAGTATTCCTTGGGGTTGCATACAATGTGTAGAGTTGCCCTACACCTAAGTGAGCATACCTAACTTTTTATTCATCAATGCTATTGATGTTGGGGAAATGAATAATAAACTCAATGAATTAGAAGTTCAGGACAACTAGGTTTGGCTTCAATGTCTGTTTGTTGTTTGAATCCAAAAATTGTAATCTTTTGGGAGCCAAGAACTAGACATTAGCATCTTCAGTGTCATTTATAGCAGAAACAAACCTGACCCATGGTCAGAGGGTTGAAACTAGATGATCTTTAAGGTCTCTTCCAACCTAAGCCATTCTATGATCCAATAGTTGTTTAAGTATTAAAACTAAAATGCTAAGAATAAAATATGCTTTCTGAAATGTGACAGGAACCAACTTTCATCCTTTTGTCCTAGTTCCATCTTCTGTCTGTCCATAAAATTGTTCATTAATTCTGTCACTAAGTCTGTTACCTGTGGATTCTGTAGAGCTCTCCAGGTCTGTTTTTAATTTAGCTTGGAATATTTTGATATAGTTCTGAAAACAAGTTTTTAAAACCATCAATAGATTTGTTGCAGTCTTTTTTAGATTTCCTGTCTCCTTTCATGATTTTCATTACAACAATTTCTGAAATTTCCTTACTTTGTCTTCTGCAGAGTCCCCTCGTTACTGATGGAGAAATCTAGTGATGTGCTCCCAGTCTAAGTCAGAACTGTTTTGTTTCTCTGCCTTAAGAACATCACAGTTCAGGAGAATTTTGGTATATTTCAACAGTTCAGGCATGTGTCGGATTGCATTTTAAAGCAAGCACAATACTTACTGTCTCCTCTCAAAAGATACCCCTGAAAACACATAGAAGTCTTCAAAGGTGTTAATTGTACTTACTGTTTTTGAATATACAGCTTCAAAAAGAATATAATATGAAATAAAATTGAATGCTACTACATTATTTTAGCAGAGTATAGAAGAATCAGTAGATATCAGTAGATAACCTTCAAACTGCTTCATTTCCTTTCATGCTGAGCACTCAAACCCATCTTAAATCTTTTGCATCCTCTTGTGTCTTACAGTGTATTCTGAAGACGTGAAGTTCATGCACATCTTAGTTTCTCAAATCCTACCTAATGAAAACCACAAACAAAATCTGTAATGCTGAAAGGCACTAAAAGGCTCGCAAGCAGCTCTCTGTGTACTAATTATCATATCAATCATGTGCTTTATTTATTTACTACTAATGAGATCTTGTTTGTTTGTTTTGACTTAATACATACGAAAACTTTATTGCTATAAATTTCTAGTTTCACAGAGGTTTCACTGGGTCCTGATCTGTTTAACGTCTTCGTTAATGAACTGGATGATGTGGCACAGTGTGCCCTCAGCAAGTCTGCTGATGACCCCAAACTGAGAGTGCGGCTGACATGCCAGAGGGTCGTGCTGCCATCCAGAGGGACCACGACAGGCCGGAGCAATGGGCTGGCAAGGGCTCTATGCAGTTCAATGAAGGAAAGTGCAAAGCTCTGCACTCGCAGAGGAGCAAGCCCATGCACTACACACTGACAGCTGTGTGCCTGGGATGCAGCTTTGCAGAAAAGAGCCTGGGGGTCCCAGTGGACACCAGGTTGAACAGGAGCCAGCAGTATGACCTTGCTGCACAGGCAGTATCCCGGGCTGAGTTAGCAGGATTGTTACCAGCAGGTCAGGGGAGGTGATCCTTCCCCTCTACTCAACATTGGTAAGGACATACCTGGATTGCTGGGTCTAGTCCTGGGCTCCCACACACGAGAGATACAAAGCTACTGGAGAGGAGTCCAGCAAAGGACCACTGAGTGTTTAAAGGACAAGACCATCTCTCCTAGGAGGAAAGGCTGAGAGAATCAGGATTGTTTAGCCTGGAAGATGAGAAGGCTTGGGGGAATTTAACTGATGTGGAAAAATACCTGAAAGGAAGGTGTAAAACAGATGGAGCCAGGTACATGCTGACAGTGTCCAGTGACAAGACAAGAGGCAATGGACTCAAACAGGAGATTCCACCTGAACATGAAGAAATACTTTTTCACTGTGAGGGTGACTGAGTACTGTCTCGGGTTGCCTGGAGAGGTTGAGGAGTCTTCATCTTTAGAACTATTCAAAAGCTACCTGGACACAGTCCTGGGCAACCAGCTGTAGATGACCCTGCTTGAGCAGGGAGGTTGAACCAGGTGACCAACAGAGGTCCCTTCCACCCTCAACTATTCTTTCAGAGTTTGCAGTTTAGTATAAAGTTGAACAGAGGAGCTGGGTCAGCAATATCAAAACTAAATGAAAACACTTCCTCAGAGCACCTGTAGTAGGTTTTCCTGCCTACTACTTCCCCTTGGCATCTCAGAATATACTAGGAATTGTCTGTACGTCAAATCAAGATTGAAATTAAATAAGGAATTCCATTAGACACAGCCATTTTCCCCTTGAGAATAGCAATTTAAATTCATTTATATAAGCAGTTCTAGGTCAATTTATCAGCAACCAGTACCACAGGATGCATGTCATTACACAACTATAGTTGAGCTTAGGCAAACAAAGATACAGCACCTGAAACCAAATGAAACTGAGGGAAAACCAGGACCAAGAGTGATTTATTTATTTGCAGCTAATTTACTCCATCTTTGCTAGAATTTATGTAGAGGTTCAGGTTCATTATGAAAAAATTTAGAACAACCTGAAGGACAAGGTTAAAGTAGTGCTTGATCATTTCTTTCTGGAAAGGCATTGTCATAATTTATAATTTATAATTTATAATTTATAATTTGTATAGGAAGTCTGGGCAGCATACCTTACTTGCCCTCTCCTTCCCCTCTCGGTATTGGCAATGAGCCCAAGGCACAGGGAAAAACAAAGTTACAAAAACTGTGTGACAGTCTAAGCTGATACCTTAGGCTGTTGTAAATAATTTTCTTCTGGTTCTCCATCTCCCAGTGTATTTCTCGCTGTAAGGACCATAATTCATGAGCAGGAACAATTGAATCTATGCTGCACCATATTATTTGCAGCTTTTGTCATAAAGACAAATCTGAGAACTTTTCAGGTTGATTTATGGCTCCTCCTTATATATTAAAATTCTAACGCAACCCAAGAAGTCCTAGCCTGCAGTTTTGGCTCATGAAAGAGAAAACTTGACTGAAGTCCATAATTTTTTCAGGTAATACACAAAACTCCTGGCTGCATGATTCAATACAGTTCCTGTTAGAATTATGGTCAAGAACATGTCTTCATGCAAATCTCTTCTGTTAATGTTACCTTTTTCTTTTGTTGAAATTACAGCAGAAATTGTGAGGTTAAGTTTGGTTTCAGCTCACATACTGGTGGTTTTTGATTTTAAAAGTTTTTTACTAGTTATCTTCTGTCTGACATATG
The DNA here is from genome assembly GCF_000738735.6 of Corvus cornix cornix. Taxonomy (NCBI): domain Eukaryota; kingdom Metazoa; phylum Chordata; class Aves; order Passeriformes; family Corvidae; genus Corvus; species Corvus cornix. The sequence continues at coordinate 30,587,052 of NC_046334.1, read as the reverse complement.
TGACTCTTTTCCTGTTTTATTTTATTTAGTTATGGAGAGTAATCTGGTGATTACATTTTTGGGTTTTGGGTATTTTTCTTTTTTTTAGGAATCTGTCATCTGCCTCTAATGTTGTTGAACAGAAGGTTTTCATGCACCTCTTGCCCATGAAAAAGACAGTGCACTGTTGATCCTAAATGTTGCTGAGTATATATTTTTTTGCCATTTGAGTAATATTTCTTTGGTAAATTCCACTAAGGCTGAATGTCTTGCTTGTGCCTCAGTTTTGGTCTCTTCCCTCTGACTGCTAAATGCATGTGCATTTAGCCCATGGAGAAGTTAATGATTTAGGTGACAAAGTACTAATGATGTATAGTACAGCGTTCCTGTGTTCAAGCATTTGCCTTCCTCAGGAAAGGAGACAGCATCAGGCACTGGCTGCACAGTGTAAAACTGGACATGGAGAGCTGTAGCATGATCTGAAAAACACATGCTGTAAAGCCATAGGAGTTGTATTGGACTGTCTATTATAAGAACAGTAGGACCTTACAAAAATCACATGGAAAAAACTGAGGCAAAGTAGACTGACTCCCTAAAGAACAGGGTAATATTAAATTGGGGGATTATCATTCTGATCCCCTGTGCAAAATACCTTTGGCATCAAAATTGATAATGTGGAGAGCTAGAAGTCTTTTAAAAATACATATGCAGAGGGGAATGTGAAATTTTTACAGGGTTTTGAAAGGTAAATTGTTGGTTTTTTACAGGGGAAGATAACTTCTTTCCACTGTAATGAAATGCAGTAAACTTCAACACAAATACCATTCATAGTTTTTAAAGAAGAATCAAGGAGGTGTGGAAAAAACTTATTGGAAAAAAAACCCAAATTAATTTGGAAGACTTCATGCAGAAAAAGCATTTGGAAGCTTTTGAACTAGGATCCAAAGCACAGGGCTTATCTGTATAGAAGGTAATTAGATACTACAGTGTCTGACACGCTGGATGACTTTCTTACCCTTTCAAGAAAGTTTACTAAGAGACAGCTGGAGTACAAGAGTGATTTAGCTGATTGAATGGCTCTATTTTATTGATACCTTATAGTTTTGTTATTAGCATGGGAGTCATAGAGATTGTTACCTGCCATGTGACGGAGATAATATTTACTTAATAAATACTACCTTTAAATGCACCACAGAATTGCATAGCCCCAGAGAAAAAGTAGTGACATTGAAAGTCTCGTAGATAATTTGGACTTGGATTCCTTCCTTCTGTTCCATTTTGTAAGAGGTATACATGCTACATTAGCAGCTCAAATGCAGACTACGATCCTGCTTGCCATTAACTACAAATCAAGTGTTTTTTACAGAAGTTATGGTGTGATTTAGTGACTTGGGATAGTGTGGGATTTGTGGTCAACTTTCTTAGCCTCAGTGAGGGTGAAATACCTAGAAAAGAGGAAGGATGGATTTATAGTTTAAGTCTGAAATTGGAAAACACTAGATCTGTTCCTGGTTTGATGACAGATTATTTGATTTGTGGAAAAGTAATTTTCTGTTCCTTAATTTCTGCTTATGTAAATGGGAGTGTAACGAAAAGTATTGACCAATTCTGCTGAACAGAGGACTTGATTTATTAACATTCATAATGTGCTTTAAGACAAGGAGGAAGTCAATATTAAAAAAGTGGTCTTGAAAGAACTTACTCATTTAATACCTTCCTCAAAGAAAAGTTACTTGGAAGTAGAATACCCTGAAAGCATATATTCTATTGGTCTGTTTATGTCCAATTCATAGGTATGTGTAAAAACCAAGATAAATTTTAAAGTTCTTTCTGTGTGACTTCTGTCATATCTATGGTATTCTATCACCTACCATATTTACCAATATCTGTTAGCCTAAAATATCTGCCACTTGTACCTTTACAGCTCTTTTTTTTCCAATATTGCCTGTCCAGTCAATGCCAGGGAGTATTCCAGAAACTGTTTCTGTTCTGTTGGTTTTCCCCCTTGGGGATGATTATAGCAACAAAGAGCATATAAAAACCTGGACTTCATCCTGCTGCAGAAGTTTGGAACACTGAGACTGCTGGGCACAGCCTATCCCATGTGAAGCAAAAGTAAGTAGTGTTGTCAGAGAGGAACAGGTCCCATGCACACAAGGAATGTTCATTTCACTAGAGAAAACTGTAAGTAATCCTCTCTTAGAACTGGGTTTCCTATTGTTTATACATGTTTTTAGTTATTACCAGTTACATGTATGGCTCATGACATTGGTTCTTTAATGGAGTATACACTGCAAATACACTCTGCACTGTACTGTTGTGGATTCTTGAAACATCACTACTGTCCTGAGCAGTGCATTGAACGTGTTCCTCTGTGTGTAGTTAAACTGCAGTGTGCCAGATGTCACTCTGTCACACTTGCCATCCCAGAAGCAGCAGCTGTCCTCACCACCTCTACCCTCCCTGCAGCAGAATTAGCAAGCCCCTCTCTCACAGCAGTTCTTCACTCTCTGCCACCTTATCACCAGAATTCAGTTTTGTGTGCAGTCAGATGTGCCGTTATCACTTATGGTGCAGAATACGGAAATAGAATATATACCTGGGGCTTCATTCCCTGGGAAATTGTAGGTAATTCAGAACCTAATGGTCAGCTGCAAGTATTTTCAGCTGCAAATACTTTCGACTCTTCCTCTGCTCTCAACAGGGTGTCTCTTAACAAGTTTAGGGTCCTGATTTGCATAGAAGGGTCTCAATCTGAGCTCAATATACCCATGAGACTAGAAGTCTGAGATGAGAGTCATGACTGATAGTGTGGCTTCTTTGGCAAAGACACATAAAGATAATTATGGAGGAATGAAGAAGAGTAAAAAAAAGCAGGCAGGATCACTATGCTTGCATAAAATGAACACCTTCTCAGGCAAAATTCACCTTCCTATGTGTTTTGACTTTTTTATACACAAGGATAGCAGCATTGCTGTTCAAAATACTGTCTTCCTCTGTGTTTCTGCTTTGCTGCTGCTAATTTGCAGCTAAAAACCTCACTATCATGTTATGCTTAACCAAGTATCTTCCCAGTATCTTTGAAAAATTTTTCTTGGACACTTGTTCTAGTCAATCATCTGAGTGCTTTATGCACAGCTGCTGGACTTCTTTTGTTATTTAAGTCTTGCTGAACATCAGGTCAACCCACCTGATGGCATCAGCATTTTGCAAGACTTTCATATTGCTTCACTAAACACAAGGCATGAAAGTGCTTTTTACTGTCATATGGCCAACAACTTCTCCATCTCCATCTTGTATATAGTATCTTGATGCATACCCACACATCTTCATCCACCTTTAACTCATCAAGAGATCTGGTTCTTTGACAGCTCACTCACAGAAGTAATCCTTCTACTGCCATGGGTATGAGAAATTGCCTTGTTAAGAAGACTCCACTAGTGATGATAAACTGTCGCCAAAACAAATGAATTCATAAGTGAGTGGATGTTCAGTCCCATAGAAGTGTAATATGTGATGTGGAAGTGTAATATGTGATCTTTCAGTGACTGGTTAATTGGTTTTTTTGGGCTGATGTTCCAAAACAAATTGTAAAGGCAGCAGAAGTTAACCAAGAGCAGACAATTCGACTAGGCACCATGTCTGACCAGCACACTAGTATTAACATACAAGAGAGCCAAACAGGCTGCTGAGGAAGTCTTAAATACTCAGTGCAGTCTGGAGAGATTAAATGATCTTACTGCCATTTGTGAGTGAACATGCTTTAAAGTTGCTGTGTACATTAAGTACCATTATGCAGCATTGCATTAAAGGAATTGATTTTATGACATGTCTCTTTGGCATGAAAGGGAAAGTGTCAGGTTGCCCTAGACCTTAATTCAGAGTGATGTTCAAATGTTGTTTTTGGCACTTGTCCTGGACTTGGTTGTGGCGTAATTTGTGGATGCTTTTTTCTACAAGTTGGAATGGCACATGCAGATGCTGTTACCAGAAAGAAATACTTGTGGTTGTCACAAATAGGATGTCTCCCCTTTTGCCCATTGAATCTTGACAGTGATTTCACTATGCATGGTCTGTTACACCACATCACACATCCAAGTGAAAAAAAAATTATCAATCAGTCAAGAACTGGCAATCAGCTCTATATTTCAGCAAGGATCTAATACAAGCCAGATGCTCTTCTGTCTTTCCCAAACAGCATTGTGTCATTGCCTTCACTGCTCGGCTATCCACTTCTCATGTGAATGGAAGGAACCAGGTTTGGTCCTCAGTGCAGTTTTTATATCTGAGTCCTCTAAGCGGGCTTGCAAGTTATCTGAGTACAGGTACAAGCACCTTGCAGATTCATCGCATTGTAGCTTCTACAGTTGTTTTTTCTCTGTGTCTGAAAAGTTCTGGGCTGATGCTGTGGACAGAAAGCTCAGCATTGGGATCATATGGTCATGAAAAATGAAAAAAAGAGGAGAAGGAGCATTGGAGGAGGCCTTCTGCTCAAATGTGAGCAGGAAGTGGTAAAACCACTCTGAGGAACGGTGTAATTTTTGAAGGCTTACTGGCACAATTTGTATCTTGTGCAAAAAATGGCCAGCTTTGGGCAGTGTTACTTGAATTATCCGTGAAGTGTTCTGAGGGTGGAAAATGCTCTGCACAGAACCACCAGCTCAAATCTGAAGCTTTAAGTCGTGATTGGCATCCAACTGCTTCCTGAAGGGTTTAGCTTTGTGTTACAGCACAAACCAGAGAAAAGCTTTGTTTTCTGCTTCTAAGCAACAGCCAGACCCTTGTAGGAACAGCAGATGAGCTTTAGCCTTGACATAGGCACAAATCAAACCAATGCTGCAACCCAGTCCAAGTGGTTGACCCCATCTGTCTCTAATCAGAGAGATCTTGGAGCAGCTCTGACCCTACACTGGTGACAGGCTGCTATTGAAGTGTCCTTTCTAAGTCCCAAAGCCGTAGTTCATAGAAACCGAAGAAAACTAAGGGCTGTATTTTAACATGTTAACGGTGAGTACAGATGCAGTCAATGCTGTCCGTAGTGGTGCAAGCACGTTATATGCTGTGCGGTTAGTGTTTAAACTTGTCACTTTTTCTTCTGGACAAGGGCTGGGCACCTGATTATCATACACACCAACACCGAGAGCTATTAATAGGAGTGTTTGAGCCAGAAAAAATCATATACACCTTGTAAGCCTTTCAAAAAGCTTTGGTTTTGGGGAGGTTTGGTTGGTAAAAGAAGGCCAAATCTTAACGCTCCTGGCTTTAGATGGGAGCTTTGCAGAGAGAAGGGTGTAACCATCTTCCTTCAGGAAGTTCAAGATACAAAAGCTCATGATAACAAAGCCCACCCTGCTTAGTGCCCCCAGACTGCGGTTTGTGCCTCGCTGTCCGCAGTAGCTGGGGCTGGTTGCCGCTCTCTCTCGCCCCAGGTGTCCCACGCACGCCAGGTGCCCCTCGCAGGGGGAGGCGGGCGGGCCGCGGGTGCCTCTGCCGGGGGCGGGCGGCGCTGCCGCTCCCCGCGCCGCGCCTCCTCCGCCCGGCAGCCAGGCGGGCGGGCAGGGACCGGGAGAGGGAAAGGGAGGGCGCGGAGCTCGCCGCCGCTCCGGAGCTGTGGCAGCGCGGCTAGCCTGGGCGGCAGCGGGGCCCTCGCCCACCCGGGAGCGGGAGCGCCTCCGCCACCGCCGCTCCGCCACCGCCGCGGAGCCCCCGCCGGCCATGGAGCTCTCCCTGCGGCTGCTCCTGGCGTCCTGCCTCTCGCTAGGGGCGGCCGGGGAGTTTGACAGAAGGTAGGCGCGGGGAGAGCGGGGGCGGCGGCCGGGACCGGCCGGGTAGGGCCAAGTCGGCGTTCCCTCGGGCAGCTCGGAGCTGCCGCGGGGAGAGCGGGGGGAGCCCGGGCTCTCCCCCTTTTGACGCCGAGCGCTGAGGTGGCCCGCGGGCTCCTGCCTGGCACCGGCCCCCGGGGCTGCCTCCCGGCGAGGCGGGGGCGGCCGGAGCCGTCGGCGGGTCTCGTGTGGCGCTCCCGGTCCCCCGATGCCGGCGGCGGTGCCCGCGGGCACGGCTGGCCGGGGGGGCTGCAGGTGGAGGCGCGGGGCCCCGGTGTCGCTCCCGGGGCTCCCCGGCACGGACTCTCCCGGCCCCTCCCGAGCCTCCCGTCCCTTGCCGAGTACCGCGCGTTGCTCGGCAGCCTAAAGACGGGCTTAGGTGTAAGATAAGTTTATTGCTCTGGCGGGGCTGCGTCCCGCAAGAATTAAAAACAAAGCGCATCGCGTGCTGTAGAGATAAAATTAGCTTATTGGCGCCCGGAGGCACTTGAAACAGACGGCGGCGGAGATCGCGACTCAAGTTTTAACACGAAGCTCGGGGGCGCGCGTGCCCGCGGGCCGTGTCGCGTCGTGTCGTGTCAGGTGTCGCGACCGGCGGCGCCGCAGGGAGCGGGCGCTGCGCCGGGCGGGACGAGCGGCCAGCGCGACCCCCGCCCTTCCCAGGGTTTTTTATTTTTTAAAGGTTTGTTCAAGTGCAGCGCTCACGGGACTTCAGCCTGTCGTTAAAAAGACATTACCGATTTGTGTAAATACTTTATAACTGCATGCGGCCGTGGTATCTTTTCCTTGGAACATAGGGAAGACTGCAGCTTTCCCTTTGTATTTAATTTCTGCTTAACAGCCCAAGAAGCTTTTGTTTTTATTCTTTTTTTCCTTTAATGTTTCAGTGAGAAAGTTTGGCCGTATCTGTGAGAAAATTTTGCCATATATTGTGAAGTAAAACAATGCCCAAACTTTATGATGGCATTTATTCCATACTATAGTCTGTTTCAGACTTCTAAAACTGCTCAGTGCCAGCCTGGGAGTGGCAGCAGTGAGTGTAATGCAAAGCATGTCAGCTTTTTTCAGGCTTTGCTGAGTTACCCTAATTATCTTTTCCTCTCTTCGCCTATTGTCATTTGCATTTTTTGAACTAAACAAACTATTAATGTTAGGAATATCCTAGGCTCAGCTGAGAGCAGTTACTCTCTTCAAAAAAAGTAAAAAAAAAAAAAAATTTGTATCTCTATGCAGGAGAGGTTTTTGGTGTTCTTTGTCTTTTGGGGTTTTTGGTTGGTTGGTAGATTTTTTTTTTTTTTAACTCTAGGATGATTTTAGCTACTTTCAAAGTGTTTCACTAGACTTTGTTGAACTGTCTTGTACAGGTGGCCCAGACAAATGCTCTCATCTTCTGGACTGTGTCGATTTGGAAGCAGAATTGACTGCTGCTGGGGCTGGGCCCGAGTGTCCTGGGGACAGTGCCAGCGTGAGTATCACTGCTGCTGGGGCTTCTACTCACTTGTAGAGAAGGCTTGTACACGCCTAGTCACGTTTTTTGTGTCTTCACACACATCCTTACAATGTAGGGCCTAGGCTTTTGCACGTGTGAGCCTGACTGACTTAGAAGGATGCTGTCACGTTAAAATTCTGTCTGTTTTTAACAGGATTGAAAAGGGGTAGGGTAAAATGGAGTTGAGGCAATGAGAATTTGGAAATTTTGGTTTGGTTTCTGCTTCGTCTCATGCTCTGATCTGATAACATGATGTAACTACACTGAGTCATGTTACAGGTACTGCAGGGCATTAATATTTGCATCCAAGAAGGAAACCCAAATTATTTGTATTTCGCTTAGAAAATTGATGGAAATGTTCCAATTAGCATTAAGTTCAAGTATTCTTTCAGTAACCCCAAACTAAGGGAATAAATCTGCCTGACAGCATCCTTTTATCGGGTCACATGTGAAGAGAAACATCTCTGAGATTCTCACATCTATCTAGAATCTTTAATGTGACTGCACGATAAGCAACTAGATAAGTCTTCATCATTAACTACACCTTCAATAGGTATTGTGGAGGCAGCTAGTACTGTGTAGAAGTTAAAATTGTTAGGAGTGTTGTAGAGACCTCAGCTTGTTAAAATTATAGCCTTTGATACTGGGGATGCTTGCTCATGTATTTAACACTCATACATGAGGGACATCCTGAAGTTTTTGCAAGAGCAAGCCTATAAACACTGGTCCTTAGTTTTTGGGGTTTTTTTAAAATTTAGATACAAACATATGTAGACAAGATCATTTTCTGCCAAGTCATTTTCAAAGTAAATCCCTGTTAAATGCTGTAAGTTTCACAGTCTGCAGGGCAGTGACTGTAGGTGGCAAGTATTTGGCAAAAGATAGGAAAAGCCTTGGAAATGCAACTCTCAGCAAAGGTTTTGTTCAAATTTGTAAACATCAAGATTGGTTTCTCTCTTCCCAAATATGTTAGAAGCCCACAGTGTTTAATAGATATATAAGATGACTAGTAAAATGCTATGGAAAGTACTTCTGGAATACAACATGTCTCATTCTGTTTCTTTGATGCAGAGTTCTCAGGCTGATACCTCCCAGGCCATACCATGAATAATTTTGATTTTTAAGGCTCTAATTGGTAACAAGTATTCATGCCTTTCCTTAGTGTGAATATTTATGAAGAAGGAAGGAGAATATGTAGTAGATTGATTGAGGCTACTCCAGAGGCAGTAGGATCTATGTTCACCTTTCATGATGCAGTTTTATTTGAAAAATCATTGTGTGTTTAAAACTTTGAGTCTATGAAGGCTTAACTGGCAAATATCAATAATTTGCATTGTTTAAAAAAAAACAAACCAAAACCAAAAGAGTCCAGACTACTGTGTCACTGTGGCCCTTTTCTTAGACAAGTTGTCTCCCATGTTGTGACCATAAATTACAGCTCATGTTTAGGTGGAAGTCAATTTCTCATTATTACCAAATCTGATTTGTGGTTGCATTTTTATGATCTTGGGAGACAGGAATAACATAAAGTGATACTATCAAAAGATTCATAATTAAAAATTGAAACTGAGACAAAAGTAATAATACACAGAAAGTATATTTTATTTTTTGTTCTTTGAATTTTGTCAGTGGGGTAATTTTAGTGTTAGCTTTTCCAGATACTATAAATGCTTTTTTTTTCCTTAAGGCTAAAGGTAGGTGAATTCTCACCTCCTTCCACTGCATTTTAGTACATTATTCACAAATTAGTCTCCATGCATATTTAGAAGGCATGTTGATAGGTATTTTCTGTGGTCATCCCCAGTAACTGGGACCAGACTTTCAAAGGAATACAATTATCATTTAGTTGCCAAAAGGCATTTTTCCCCCCTTTTTTTCTTTGTATACTGATAATTTTTGAATTGGTGGTTCAGAAGAATCTCAGATGTTTGGGTGAAAATTCTACTAAAACCATCAGAAGCTCCTTCTTTATTTTAGACGGGAGACAAATTATTGGCAAAATAAACCAAGAAAATCTGCCCCAGTTGCGGGTGGTGAAAATTCCAGACATATCACAAAGCAGGAGATTACGCTAAATGAAAGTGAATCTTTTTAGTGCTTGCAGCCAAATAGAAAATCTGTAGTCAGCTCTCCACCTTGGGAATGTGGCACCCAGTATGAAGGATTAACCTGGCACAGAAGGCAACATTCCTGGCCTCAAAGGAAAACTTGGGTATTTTACTGTACAAAGGAATATAGCTGAAAATTTTCCAAAAAGCCAAGTGCATGATTACTTCTTCTGCTTTCTCTCTGGTCAAAGGTAAAGCTCTTATCCCTGTCCCCAAAATGAGTGGCATAAAGAGATGTCAGGCTTTCTCAACTAGAAAACACCATTTTCTGTGTGTTTTTAGTATAAGTTGTACTTGTACAAGGAAAACAAGTATAGAGTCAGGCTTAAAAATTAGTAGTGAGACTCAATTTGTAAATGTCTCCAAAAAAGAAGATTCAAATATTGAGGCAATAATGCTGAGCTCTTTATTAGTGAGTTGTAACTGCTGTTTTTCAAACCAGTTTGAGCCATCCTGGATATGCCTGCAACTGCTACAGCACCTTTGGACTCTCACCTGCTTACTCATGCGTAATTTACCATGCGGGCACTAATTATCTCTGAATTTATCCTTCTGACAACAAATATAAGGTGAGAGCCTTGCTGGAGCCAGAGTGGAGCAGGCACATAGATCCATGGCAGGGTGGTCCCAGTTTGCACCTGAACTGCGATGAGGCAAGGGCAAGCGGTTGCTAACATACCTGGATATGTTTTCTGCCGTCCAGCTGAGCTGCTCCACCAAGCATATGTGGTCATGCCCTCTGCCACAGAGAAAAAAATGTGTTTGTTTAAACCAACTGTGTGATTTAAGGTAATGGTTTAATTGTGACAAATGCTTAAGCCTGGATATGTCAGCTCTAACACAGGAGGAGTGTGGCGCAGCTGACAAGTGTCATGAGGGCCTTAAGCCTTGGTAACTCCGTGCTCCTGATCTTCCATCCATAATCCATCCATACAGCTGCATATGGAAACTGAACTGTGTTAGCTCAACTTGGTTTTGTGAAGTGTGTAGTTATTCCTTTTATGTCCCTTTGACTGGCAAAGGAGTGCATGTGGAGCACAACCACGCTTAATGCTGCTTAGCAACGCCAGTCAGCATAACTCAGCTGTCTTCTGCTCTTATAAATATGTAAGAAGAAGTTGAAATAGGGTCCTCCTTTAATTTACACTCTTTCTTTACAACATCCTCTGTCTCCTCTTCACACCAATCAAGACTTGTGCATGTAGGTCTGATCTGTCTGTAAACTTCCGTCCAGAACCTGTCAGTGTCAGCTGTAACATCTCAGCCAGTAGGAATATTCACTCTGCAGTGACATGAAATTCCCTTTCCAAATGCCCTTTCCAATTCCAGAAAATGCACTTAGAAGGTGTCCTTCTGGCCGAAATAATCAAGAACTTTGAAAGAGGTTGGTTTTTTTCTTTTTCTTTTTTGCAGGTTTTGAACACTCAAGTGAGATCCATGTTTAGGCAACTAGATGCATTTTGAGATTGATAAAAATATAGGCCTATTTTCAAAGGGGCCGAACAAATGTAACTCAAATTTGTTGGCATTTCTTAGTCCTTGTAAATTGAAAATCCATCCACACTTGTTTAGTGGCTTAGATTTAGAACTGTGCATGTCTTCCATCATCAACATAACTAAGTAGATTTTCTTACATTTTGATTTGGTTTGTAAACCGGGTTCATTAGTTAAACCTAGTGTGTAGAAAGGCTAATTTGGAAGCAGCGGAAGTGTTGTTTAAACACCAACTATTAGCTCCCGTGGAGTGTCCTCATCATTGATAGAGTGATCCTTTATACTGATGGACTCACAGCATCAATGCACTAAAGTTAGATATTAAATATCCCACCTGGAATTAGTCCAAAAATCCTATGTTGTTGCCCAGCCTGCAGGATTTACTCACACTTTAATTAGTAGGAGTGGGAGTAATAGCTGTAAGTGGGAGTAATCATACAAAAGCCTACCTCTGTGAAAGATGGTATGTTGATAAAGTACCTGATTAAATATGTGTAAAAATAGGGTTGTTGTTGTCTTGCTTTATGTCTTACTGTTGTGCACACAGCTCAGCTATAACCCAGAGCAAAAGTAAGGGTAGAAAGTGTTTCTTCTGGGTTTCTTTTCTCAGAGTAGGGGAGGTGACTTCCTGTGACAGAGTGTTTTTGGTGAAAGCAGATATAAGTAGTGCATTTTTAATCTCTAAATACTTTTGCATTGTAAGGCAACTGCATCTGAGGTACTGAATGTGTTGTCCTAACCCAGAACCCATTCAATGGGCTTTTAAAGGACACAGGGAAAATCAAGTTGGGACATGAGTCCTTGAACTCATCGTGCACAAATGCAACAAATAATTCCTTGTGGGTATTTTTGCCACTCCTCTATCCAGGTTCCCTCAAAATTATTCTTGAAACTAATGGTCTGTCTGCCTCTTTTTTAGCCAGCTTACAAATATCTCTGTAGTTCTTTCAAAAGCTATAAAAATGGTTTCCACATGTTTGTGCCTTTCATGAACAAAATACACCTGCTTTGAACCTGGCTGTGTGTCTGTTTGTAATTGATTTGTACACCAGTTATATGTAGTCAAGATACACTACAGATGTAAAGATTGCTTCGACATTTTAGCTGCAGTTTAACAGTCAAAAACTGTAGAAAGAGATAATACTTTAACATAGATTCAAAAGGTTAAGCAGGATTTTTAAAAGAAAAGCAACATGAAGTGGCTTGAATTCTCATTCTGTGTTACGGTTTGGACAACTCCTTTGCTAGAGGTGATGGCAAAAATGGTTCCTTTTGTTGTGTTGACATAGGTACAGAATAGAATGTTGGATCTGCAGCTGCTATAAACAAATGCAGGTCTATTATCTGGTCCTCTGCTGACTGGAGTCTGTGTGGCTGTTGGAGTCAGCAGATTTTGTCTGATGGATAGAAATTTTGACCAACGGAAGATGCTTAACAGGAATAAAATTTCACTGAACGTGGGTTTGTTAAGCAGTGATATTTGATTACTTCACCCATTTCTGTGTGTAATTCTCCTTAAACAATAAGAAAGTCTATGAAGTCTGTCTCAAGAAGTGGTGAAGATGAGTGTGCTCTTTCAGAGAGTCCATCTGTTGTGACTCCATCTGGTTATCTCCCTGTGCTGAGGTTTGAGTGTTTTACCTAGGAGGCAAATCCAGAATAGGTCAACAAAGTCGTTTCCCATCACCTTGCACTAAACCCCTGACAGTTGGCTAAAAAGCCTAGGGACAGAACAGTCAAGAAGGTATAAAGTCAAACCATCAATTTACACCTCCACTTAGCTTTGCATCATTATAAAAGTGTTAATTGAAGGATGTCAGGCTAGTGTTTAGATTTAGCCAAACCTAGTAGAAAGCATATGATTTCAGGAAGTTCTAAAGAGGACTTGTGAGAGAGAAGAACTTGTACAAGTCAATGTATAGCAGATGCAGGCATAACTGAGTGCTTTGCTGGGAACTGTGCATGCTGCTGCCTTCTCTCGGTGCTTGGGAAGGCTCTTGCAGTGTCTGTGCTGCTGCTCCTGTCCTAATGATCTCAAAGGCTGTGCACCCGTACTGTGCAATCTCTGCACAGAGGTGTGAGGTGGTGGGAGGGGGAGGAAGTGGTGGCTGCGCTCTCATTGATGCATAGAGGGAGATTTTGTATAGCTAACACAAAAGTTGATGGGAGTTTACCCATATAAATCATCTGAGACATCAATGGGAGAGGAGGCCATGGGCTGCTTAGGGCTTCTGTTTCTCGCACATAACATTGCTTTCAGTGGAAATGGCAATTCTGTATAGTCCACGATGCACAAAAATAAAACCATGATTGTGTCAAAAATGAGCTGTGAAAATACTGGTTTCTAGGAGGCTGATCCATTAGGAGAAACATCCTTAAAGTCTGTAAGAGTTTTGCTGCTGAATTTGTGGTTGCAAGATCACAGTCTGAATTAATGCACTGTGTTGGCAATGTTTAAAAAATACTGATATGAAGCACATCTGCTTCTTATAAAATGACTGGTATTTTTGTGCATCCTTGGTACTTTTCAAAGAAAAGGCATTTTATACAGAATTGCAACACTGCTTTACACTGCTATGCAAGAATAAAAATGAGGTTTTGCTATTTTTATTCAGGTTTTTTTTTCCAGTTTAGAACCTTTATGCCTTTAAAGCATGACTTCACTGTGTTAAAGATACAGTATCCTTTTCCATTTCTCTGCTGCATTCCTCATGCACTTTGTATGCAGATTAGTAGTTTTGCAGCCCACTTTTTCATAAGGAATTGTCATCAGTAACATGATTTGACCAATTACAGCTGTAGTGTATTTGTAATTGCATCTTCTCTCAAAGCCCAGGAACAACCTGAGGAGCTTCCTTCCACTGTAAAAAAAGCTAAGGGACTTCCTAGTTAAAACTAATTTAAATTAGTATAAGTTGCAATCACAGAAAACCCTTGTCAGTCACACGCTACTTAAAGTACAAAGAGCTGCTGTTGCTTAAGTCCCAGCCTGCTGTCATAAGGATGTGTAGCCTAACAAGCCATGCTGCTAACATTAAATTTATTGGCAAATGAATTGATTTCAAATAGCCTGAAACATATATCAATGTTTTCATTTTATTTACGTTTTGTAGCCTATCTTGTTTCATGTGGTAGCAAGCGCTGAGAAGGTTTCTAAGTATTACTTTGAATTTAGATGACATTAAATTTTTAAACATTATAAAAATGACCAGTAAATTTGTAATTCAACATGTCTATTGGTTGCAGATGTTCAGATACATATAAATGGGTGTAATTTTAATTGCTCTCAAATAAGCATCCAAATGCTGAGCCTTTATGTTTGAGCTGTGGAGATGCAGCATTAAATTAAAAATATGTACCCATTACTTTATACTTAAAGGATACTGTGTCTTTAAGAAAAGTATTTGTGTTCTGTTGATGGAAACAGTGAACCTGAATGGTGAAATGTAAGAATTTTTACAACTACTTTCTATATGAAACATGGCAAAGTGTAGTTCCTTAGTTGATTGAATAAGAATAGCATCACGTCATTATATTTAATTACTCTTATGTATCAGAATGTATTTGTTAAATCTCATAATGAAATACTGATGTAAAGTATTTCCATTTCTAAATGTGTACCAGAATTTTTTTTGTTTCAGAAAAGCTCTGAATGTTGAATGTATGTAATTCTCCAGGAATGTAACAAGTTGATAAAAACCACAGCCAAGTCCATCCTCCTTACAGAGAAAAAAAAAAGCTGGAATTTCTCTTTTGGATATTTGTTTTGCAGCGTTCTACGTCTTAAGGCAGAGAATAGCCAGCCTAAGGTGCCAGCCCAAAGGTTAGCTGAACATATTTCTTGAAATAATTTTGGCACGGTTATGACTTGGAGTTATGGCCTTGAAGTCATAAGTTTACATAAAAATTATAATATGTGACAAGAAGATATAGATGTTTTTAGTTTTTTTCATTTTTTTTAACGTTTGATTTGGGGAAGATGAGGGGGGAAAGAAATTAACAGGGCTCTTTTATCCCAGATGCCTATACAATGATGTACTTATTTTCTAAAATACAACACTTTCCCCTTTTCACTCCTTTTCTTTACTTTACCCTCAAGCCCTGTGCAATATTTTTTCCCATTCTGCAAATTGTTTGTACTCCCAGCAATGTATTTACAAGCTGTCAGACTTAGGAGGCCTAATTTGCTTTCATGGTATTGAATCACATGCAGTGGGGGTTTAGTTTGGGATGGCAGAGGCACTTATTGCCCCCCACTGCCTGCTTTGCACTTCCACTACAGGTTGTCCTTCCCAAAACAGGAAAACTCTACAGCCCCTGGTCTCCAGCAGTGTAGAACCTGGCATGTTAGAGCAAAATGAAATCAGCATAGTTTACTTTGGTACCCAGGGCTGTAGGCTGCTGCCGCTTAGGAATTGATGTGTCTTACTGCATATCCCTGTGGCAGAGGGACTGTCTCAGACAGGGAGGAGGAGAGCACTCAGCCATTCATCTGGCTGTGAAAGTCAGCTTTGTTGCTGTGATCCAGAAGTTACTCTGCTGAAGCCAGTGTATGTTTTATATTCGAATAAACAAAATATCGGTAGGGCCCAGTTTTGTCTTCTGTCACCACACAGAGACACTCATGCTATCCTGTTTCTACCTGGTCGAATTCAGTAGACACATAGAACGACTCAGGTAATAAACAGACATTTGAGATGATAAAGTACCATTTTTTAAACAATTACAGTAAACCACTTGAAATGCAAACACAAAGATTTGTAAAGCATGAAGTATTTCTTGCTTTTCTAATTTTGCATGTGTTAGTTCTCGTTTTTGGCGATTTTTAAAAAACAGTATTTAAGTGTATAAGCATTAGATTAACTTCTACTGACTTCATTAAATCCTATTGGTTTCAGTGCTACCCATGCTTAAGTTATACATGTGGTTTAGTGCTTTTCTGAATAGTAAGGCATTCATAAATCAGGGTCTGGATTTGTCTGTGTGGTTTAGAAACATGTTTGGCAGCAGACATAGCCAAGCCAAGAACTGACTGCAGTGAATAGCCCACACCGGTTGCAGTTTGTCGTGTTAATGTGCTGTTACCAGAATCATATGTGCAAACTGAGTAACTGATTTACCCAGGCAAGTGTTGGAGTTGTGCATAAAACATTAGGAGCCTCTTACTTAATGGAATGTGTGTTTCAGATGGAAGCATAAGGATGCATTTTGACAGCATGAATGTCACAAGGGCAAGTAATTTGAGAAAAAATGTTCAGCATTAGATACTGCCATTTTGTCTGATGTTATTATTAGTTTCTAATTACGGAAGTTGGTCAAGGACATTTGTTATCTTCCAAGAAAAATAGAGTAAGGAGTGTTGTGCAGATGGAATTATCTGAAAATTAATACCCAGTTGCCCTAGTCAGGCTTATTAATCTCTGCAGAGATATATGCTGTGACTACTAATACACTTACTTGGGAAGCAAACTCACTTTTTCAGAAATAATTCTCTAATGTGAGTTATGGGTATGAGCTGTTTTTACCACCTTCTAGTAACTTTGAGGTGGGATAAGCTTTATGTGTTCTCTTGCAGTTGTGAGTAGTTGAAGTATGTAGTTGAACAAAAAAGAAATATGCAACTCTGAAAGATCTACAGTGATTTATTTTACAAATTAGCTTGTACCTTTGGGATCCTAGATCAAAATTACTGTGAATAAGGCAGTTTCATTTTCCTGAGCATGTTTATGCGACTGCATAATTTACAAAGAATTGCAGGAAGTAAACAGAAAAAGAGAGATACGAGCTGCAGCTGACTCTGAGGGAGAGAAGTATTATGGAACTTAGTGTTGTGGTCTGTGAGCACCACAGGAGAAAGGCAGCCAGGTTCAGGTGAAGGAGGCAGCATAGAGGAAAGCCTCTTTCACCAACATGCAAGTCTTGTTAGAAAGTCGGCACTGGGAGAATGTAAGAAACAATCTGAAGATGGGAAATCTGTTCTGCAGCCAGCAGTGTAAGAGGATCCAATAAAGGTTTGTGAAGCTGAATACATTATGTAATAATTTCTGGGCTGCTGTGCAGATTACTTGCTGTGCCTGAGCAAATTGAATTTTAAGGAGCTGGGGTCTGGAGTCAGAATAAGTAGAGGGCTATAGATTACTTGGGAAGAGAGGGCAGAAGCAAGGCGGTTGAGGCAGATGGTTAGTATAGTTTGTTTCAGATGCAGGTATTCCTGTGCATAATTTTAAACTTCAGGGAGATGAAAAAAAAGTTCAGAAATTAGGAGGCAAAGCAGAGAAGAAGAATGTAAGAATTATACTCAGTCCTGTTTTAATGAAAAGCTTAGCTAGGAGTGTTGGAAAACCAAAGAGAATTTAAGTGGCTGGAGATCTATTAAGAAAACTCAGGGATTTCCATTGTTGGCCACAAATGAAGAGGAATTAGTAAGGTAGGAACCAGACAGTGCAATCATATGGTTAGGACTCCACCAAATAGTGTTTGGTAGTCAATAAATAAATAATTAATGCTAAAATTCTAGAAGAGAAGGAACGGAGGGGACGATATGTGGTAGTCACCCATGCCCTCAAAAGTGGGCAGCTTGGTGCAGAGCTGACCAAGTCTGAGGGGTACTTCCAAAGCAGTTCTGAGGGAACTGAGTGCAGTGAGAAAATACAGATGAAATTCAAAAAAACCCCAGCATTATAGACCCATAATGAATTTGTTGAATGTGTTTTTCACTTTTTGTATTTATTCAACAATTAAAAAATAATAATTCAGAATGATTGAGTCATTCTCGGATACCACCAACAGCAAGCAGTGGCTGGGAATATTGGTGGCTTCTGGCTTTTGCATAAGCGTAACACATGCTAACAGCATGTGCATTTCACCAGAAATTCTTTCTTCCACGCTTCCACACTTGAAAAAAAGAAAAAACCAACAACCAATCATAAACCCAAACCACCTGTTCACATTTCAACTCCTTGTGTTATTTTTACAGGAAGTTTAATTTGTCCTGAAGTTTAAGTGAGACTTGAAGTGTGGTATTTGTCACCTTATTTTGGAGGAAAAAGGTAGTTCTTTCCAGCCGTGAAAATAGGTAGTCGGTTAGATTTATGGCTAAATAAAAGGCTCCAGGATACCTCCTTGGGAACTGAGACAGAACAAATCTTCACATCTGACCCAAAAAAACCCCTTTTGAAATGACCCAGCTGAAATGAATAATCATGAGACCAGGTTTTTTTTGCTGATTATCTCTTGAATGAATTGGTCAATAAAGTGAAAAGGAAAGTTTAGTTATAGTTTATTCTATGGCACAGATAAAAAAGCAAGACTTGACTAAAGATGAAAATTGCTGTGCTTAGGATTATTGTTCTGTCTATCTCAGTCCACATTCTTATCCAATGGGAGTGCAGTTTAACAGCTTTCAGAGAGGAATCCTTGGAGAAGTGGTAGGTCTGTTCTGATACTGATTCAACAGTAAATTAGCAGTCTTATTTTGAGTGGCACTTGTCTATGCAAGTATAATTTTAACTTCTGTTTACAACAGTTACTATTATAAAGAGTAGAAAGTTTTTACTGATTTTTGGCAGCCTTTTTCAGACTTCTGGATTTCAGTGCCCTATTTGCTTAAGAGAGTGACTTTCTCAGTCTGATGTAACTCTTCTGTCTGCATTTCCTTCTTCCCTAGTAGGGAAGCAAGTGTTAACGTAACAGGCTGAAATCCATGGACATGGGTTATTTCAGTCATATGTGGGTCACTTGGAAGGAAATGATGGTTTATTGGTTGTGGAGGAGTTTTTTAATTGTCAAGATGCAAAAAATAGTAACTGGGAGACTTTTTTTCCTCCATTACTTGTGAGTCTACTTGTTTTCAAAGAAGTGGAGAAACTCCATGTGTCTGTGTGTGAGGAGAGTGACTAAGTATTCTGTTCTGTTGTATCTGGAACTTTGCAAGAAAACAAGTGGAGTGGAGAATTAAAACACCCAGTCACATCAGCACATGTAGTGAATGCTCAGACTCATACCAAACAGCTGAAATAGTTGTCTGCTATTAAAAGAAATGCTGAAAGTCTGGCTTAAGCTTATTTTTGTACCTGGGTCTGGTTGTTGCCAGTGTTCAAATAGAGTTTCCTGGCAGTCAGTGAGTGGATCTGCTGCCATGCAGGGGCAGCTTCTCCTTTGGATAAGGGTTTTCAGGCTGGAGATGGCAGAGCTGGAGCTGACCCACTGCTCTGGGCCTGGTCACTCTGGTAGGGGTCAGTGGGGACCCCAGCCAGGCATGTAGACTTGGCTGAATCATCTGATTCTTTAGTCCTGAGCACCCTGCAAAGCCCCAGTAAAGTTAATCGGAAGATGTATAGAAGTTTTTTCCTGAGGATGGCTTTATTCCCCATAGGAAATGCCATCGGATTTATCTGTGGTGTTGGCTGAGCTAAAGATGTTGCTAAGCCTACTGCAAAGCATTTTCCTCCTGTACATTTGAAATTCTTCACTGGTAACATTGTATTGAATTTCAGCTGTGTCTAAATAAGATTCATGATGCTGAAGTAGCCCAAGTTCATAGAATATACTCTAATAAACAGGTTTTCTTCTAGAACGGTGTTTGGCAGCAAACAAAGGTTTCCAAATACCCATTTAATGTGTAAAACCTCCAACATTTTATAATTACTTTGACTTTATGGATAATGGTTTGCTAGTCATTAGGAAGCTTTCCTTGGGGAAATAGAGATTCTTGAGCTGCAGGCTGTGAGGGGCTGAGGTCTTTAACTGAGACTTCTAAAAAAGAAAAGAGACATGTCTGTCATGTGATTTAAATGCATTTCTTAATTCTATCTTGAGATTAGAAGGTAGACTAGATCAGCAGTTACCCACTTGTATGTCAAACAAGACATTAAGTCCTGCATGGTATAAAGCTACATTTGTTAGGGTGTGTTGGACTAGATAAACTCTTGGAGAACTCATAGATCAGATTTCTTGATGTAATAACAGGGCCTATGTTGCATGTTTTGTATCTGTAGAAGTTGTATAGTATATGTTTTAAACAAATACTAGTACATAATTTTGTTCAGTATGGTATCTGACCTACTTGGTTAACTGCGAGAATTAAACAAACCATCTGATTCCCAACACAAATGTGCTTGACCTTTTGAATTAGAGGAGCATTTAACTTATAAATGAAATTAAAATCTCATTTCCTTACTGAATTTTACGAGTCTTTTTGTCTTCAAGTATGAGATTCTTTTTTTTTCTCTGAGCAGCTAATAATATACAATCTCTGCAATTGAGGGAGGGACCAAGGCTTTAAAAAACTCAGCTAAACTAAAATTGCCGCAGGTTCAGCTACTGAACTGTTACACTTTACACCAAAGTGATCCCATGGTACTTCAGGTTTCTTAAAAAGAACTGATTTAAATAAGTGTATCCCACTTCACAATATGGATCTTCTCTAAAGGGCAGTTGAAAATTCATAGAAGTTTTCAAAAACATATTTATAGTAATTTCTTTTTCTCTACTGTACTTAGATCCCAACTTTTCTTTTTGCCTAATGACTTTAAAGTCATGAAGTTGGTCTTCACAGTTTTCATTTTGCCACCATCACCTCTAATTAGACCTGGGTCTGTGATGTCAGGAAGATAATCTCAGCATCTAAATGAACTCTTAAGCAAAGACCTTTTCTTCTGTTTATGACCACAGTGATTAAAAAGCAGTAATTGTTTCCAAATACAATGTTGTAGAAGTGTCTCGTGATCTATCAGTTGCTCTTCAGTCAGATCTGTCTATTACCCAAGGGCACACTTTCTGACACATAACCTTTTAGTAGTCTGAGAAGCTCCTGTCCCTTACACTTCTATTGAGACGTGTTTCTGAACCTGAATCCCATTTCTTTGTTTCCAGACAGTGTTTGTTGTGGGGGAAAAAAAAAAAATCTTGTATTTCTGTTGCCTTTTAAGATACTCCTTAACAAGTGTTTGTAAAGAGACTTCCCCATCGTACTAGGAAGATCCATCAGGAGCAGAGCTGTAGACTTAAAACAGGGTTTTATGCTCTCAGGATATATCACTGATTATACATATATACTAAGCTTAAACAAGAGACATGCCTGATAGTGAAGGGCAAATGCAGTCCTAAAACTGGAGCAAACTCCTTCTATGCTAACAGTTGCTTCTCTGGATATATTTGCGGGAATTGCTGATTCTGGATGCTTTGAATCTTATGGAAAAGATTTTCAGAACATCAGAGATCTGTTTGGATAGTTCTTCCACAACCAGAACTAATATCTTGTTTCTTTTTAAATTTTGCTTAATTCAACCCTGTTGAACAGCTTGGCTTGCATGCAAATTACATTTTTGAGTGTGTTCTGGCAGATTTCTGTTAAATTACGTCCTTAATATATCCAGTTTTATGATACAGCCCGTTGTTGTCAGATTAATATTGCATCTGGATCTAGTTAGGTACTTGCAAATTCCAAATTATACTGTTACTTTATAAAATAAACTGTAAGCTGGGGTAAATAGATAAATCCTGGTTACAGGGTATTCAAGTTATTCTACCATCTGATTTCTGTCTATTTTGTGTCTATCTTGGTTTAGCAGGGAGCTCACCACGATTGTGCATGTGCATTTTGCCATATAATGATAAACAACATCTTAGAGCATAGTAAATACTGCATTTTTCCAGTGGGTTGAAGCAGTGGGTTTAGTAATAGAAAAACATTTCTAATGCAAAAGACTTTGAAGTGCTGTTTAAAATTTTCATCTGTCAAATGTTTTTCATTTATGCAGGAAAATATTCCTGTTGGCTAATCCTACATCAGTAAAAATGTATTCGTGCATGAATTCTTACATCTCTTCAAGAGCAATGCTTTTGTTATTTGTTACTGAAGTTTTGAAAGTTTGTTTTATGAATTTTGTTTGTGTCATATTGAGAGAGGTACCAAAAACTGGCTTTATAACTATTATTTCTCTGTTTATTTTCTGTATATAACTTCTGAGTTACGGTTTGTACGTTCTGAGACTGTATCTATAGAGCAGGGTGGATAATAAATGCTTGAAATCTTCTGAGAAGTGACTTGGATGTGTGCAGTGGCAAAGCAGCATATTACAGTCAGTGTTGCTTTTTCCCTGTCCTTTCTTCCTCCAAAATGAAAGAAAAAGTAATTCCCATGCCAGAATCCAAATGCTCAAAAGGCAGAGACTCAGGCAAAACTTTGCTCAGTAAGGGGGTAGAGTGTTGCTGTGTAATCATGGAGGAAAATGGTGAATCTGTGGGACTGTGTGGTCTGTGCCACTGGCTACTGGTGACTGCACTATGGCTTTCTGTGTTGCCCAGGACATTGATGTACTCATTTTCTGCACAGCTGGGGACTATTCCAGGTTTGCCAAATGCAATGGCATCAATCATAGTACATACATCCATAGAGCAAGTGAAGGCACAGTGGCTGCTTGCTGGTTAGGTATTAAAAGGATTTAGTATCCCACAAACAGCACCATATATTGTTGTGCAAAAATAGACTACTAGCAGGTATCTCCCTCTTCCCACAAGTATTTGAAAGTGCACCTGATGTTTAACAGTGAAGCATATAATGTTGCTGAAGGGAGGAACATAGACAGTACTACTGTTTGTTAGGTAGTTGCTGTTTATTTTAAAATAGAGCACTGTCAGCTGTGACTGGAGTGCAAAGATAATGAGTATTCCTCTGTTTGCAGCTATATGCCAGCCAGGGTGCAAACACGGTGAATGCATTGGGCCAAACAAGTGTAAGTGCCACCCAGGATACACTGGAAAAACCTGCAACCAAGGTAAGAAAGAATTTATTTTTGAAATTGTGGAAGTATTGTTGGTCTCTCTACCGTACCCCACCAATGCTGTGTGTGTCACCCGTGTATATAGAGTAGTGAACCCATATACCAGGTCTGCTATTGCTGCAGCAGTTCTGGTCTTGAGGCTGACATTCATAGGGAGATTGATATCTGCAGTGGGATGACATGGAGGAAAAACTGCTTTAATTCAGAAGAAATCAATGAGATTAATGTATAGTTGGTAGTTACCTGCTCTCCTTAATCTGAAACAAATTATTTAAACCTTATGGTCAGGATTGTTGGTTTTTTTAAAGTCACAATTTTCAGGTTTGAATAGTGAAATAATATTTGTTTTATTAAAAACCCCATAATTCATACATTCTTATTTTAGTGTTTCTAATCCTGAACTAACTAGGTTCCAATAAACTACTAGGTACTGAAGGGTTGGTGTAAAGATGAAGTTTCTCTGTTT
Organism: Corvus cornix cornix; assembly: GCF_000738735.6. Lineage (NCBI taxonomy): Eukaryota > Metazoa > Chordata > Aves > Passeriformes > Corvidae > Corvus > Corvus cornix. The sequence goes on along the minus strand of NC_046334.1, from coordinate 30,563,911 downwards.
CATTGTTTGGGGTTTTTTTCTCAAAATTTATGTCCAAAGCATGTAACGGTATAAAGATCATAGAGTACAAACAATTAGAGTATTGTAATATGTGATTGATTAGACTTTGATGGCTAAGATGCGTTCACATACGAAGATATCTCAATTATATGTCTTTTGCAGTTGTCTCAGCCTAAAAAATGAATGCATTTTTTGAGTGCTGAGGGAGTATAGTAGAAAAGTGTGATATTTAGAACAATTTTCTTATTCAAGAATGTAGCCTGATGTTGCTGAATTTCTTATGACATGTTTTTTAAACTGAATTATTTTCTTTAAAAACAGATATGTATTTATTTTCGGATTTACTAATCCTTCCCACACTGATGTGGAAATGTGTGTTGTGTTTTTCAGTTTTCTCAAAAGTTTCTGTCATCTCTTATATTATCCTGTCTTTTTTTTCCCCCCTTACTCTGGGCTGACATTTTAAAGGATGGGTTGTTACGATTTTATTCTACACGCATTTTAGTCAGTCTAAAACTTTTTAAGAAAACAGTGCAGTGAACTAACAGTTGTTATATGTCTGTGTGACAGTTTTTATATGTACTAATTAAAAAATATAGAAGGAATGCTTTGCAAATTGCTGGAGGCTTCAGTCTTGAAAACTGAACTATTTACTTGCCACTAAATGCTAAGGAAGGAAAAAATGTGATAAGTTATTACAGGAAGCCCGTTGGGCAGTATTGATGAAATATTCTTGCATGGTGTTGGTGACAAAGCTGCCCTGGCAGATGTACATGAGGCTTCTGAGATGCCTGCTGACTGGTGCCCCAAATGTGCACCAGTTCAGGTGGCTGCTGCTGCTCTACTACATGGTGAGACCCTTGAGCTCTTCCTGGGGTCATGGTTTGTGTTCTTGCCAGTGCTGATTCAGTGTTTGGGTGAGACTTGGAAATGCACAGTGGATGCCGAGTCTGCTTTTGCTGGGAGGAGATTCAAATGGCACAGGAAAAATTGACCTTTGTTATTATACCTTAATAGAGCACCTGTCCTGTTCAGTCAGTGGTCCATTTTCTCAATTCTGTTCTAGAATAGTAACAGAAGGAATAATGTTGGCAGAAGAAATGTTGGAGTTCCTCTTCAGAGATGGAAGTCTTTTCTGGGATGTCAGAGGTTCTGGACTTTAAAGTATGCTCAGGTTCTTGGTGAAAGAGGATTTGTTCTAGGAACATAATACAGAGTTCACCACTAGAAATGCTTGTCTGCCCTTGATATAATGTATATTTATTAATTTATAAATGAAGTAATGCATATTGCCTGATTTTTATCGTGCCTTCTCCGTGCTCTGTGAAGATGTGCAGCTGTTCACAAGTCCACTTGGTCAGAGCAGTGAAGCTCTTATATTCCACCCCCTGGATCATCATGCAAGAAATGTAGCATCAAGGGGTGAGGTGGTCCTGTGTTTCAGGTGTTGTGCTCCTCCTACCTGCACAGCTTCAAACAGGAGTGCAATTTCTTTTAAAGGGGTGGAGGCTGATAGACCCATCAATGGCCAGGATGTGAAAGCTGACCCTGCAGTGCCATTAGCATGCAGAGCAAATAGCTGGTTGTATTTCCTTGGTGCTGCTGTGTGTCTGTGTTCTGAAAAGTTTTGACTCTCCACCATACTCACAGTTGTCCCTTGCATTTGTTTTTTTCCTCTGTTCTTTCAGAGCCTACCTTTTTTATTTCTGAGTTCCTTTGTAAAGTGATAGTGATGGAAATAGTTTATCAGGTTAGATAAAGTCAAAACTGTGATTTACATAAAGTTGGAAGTTGTAGAAAATGAGGGTTGATAACTTCCGAATTTGGTAACTCACTACTAGTTGATTAATCAGACTAAGTGTTGTGAACAAAATTCTTCAGGTGATACAAATCTCTTATGAGTTTGACATGTTAGTGTGATTGCAGTTGCTGGAAATGAATGCTGATCTACTGTTTATAGTATGGTGATAACAGTTTAATTTTTGCACTTGGTTTCTGGTCCTTGGCTTTCTATTTTCAGAGTTGGGTAAATGTGGTATTGCGTATTTGACTTCAGTGTTGCCTGATCCAAGTTAGGTAACAGACAAAAAAAGGCAGAAAAAGTCCGAGTGCTGAAGTCTGCAGAAGCTAATTAAAAGAAAATAGCAGAGTGTATTGAATCTGCCTAGAAATAAGTGACCCATTGTTGGGTGTGCACTGAAGTTGGTCCAAGATCATGTGTGGTGCAACACCGCAGTCAAAGGAGTCACACCTGGGTTTGCCAGCATAACACTCTTGTCCTTTCCTTGCACTCATATTTTCATTTCATTTCTTTAGATATAAAATACTTGTACTCAGCAGCTTGTGTTTGTTATAAACCTGCTTTCCATAGTGACCAAAATGGTCAATCTGCTTTTATGTCTCTACTGTCTTGTGTTACTCTGAAATCAAGAATGCTGGTTTTGAATTGGCTGTGCAGTTGCAGGCAATGTGGGAAATTAAATGGCTGAATGATGCAATTCTCAAACACAGGACATGAGTGGACATCCCCACGAAGAAATTAAAGGGATTTGTTAAACTTTTTAATAGTGTAGCACTTTATACTATTCTCATAGTATGTTACTAAGAGCTGTCGTATTTGTCAGTACCAGAGCTTTCATTTCTGTTCTAAGAATGCTTTGTATCAAGTGGTGGTGTAGAATTCGATCCTATAGAAGGATCCAGTATTTTAAGGCTTGTAATGTAACCTATACTCTATGCAAGGCAATAAACCGAGAACAATTCATAAATTCTTGTTTTCAGCTTTGAGTCTGTGGTCATAACTCTGGAAGTCAGTGCACGACAGTTCTTAAGTCTTCAGGAGTATCTAAACTTAGGAGCTGAAGTGCAGTGGATTTTAAGCACTAGGCGTTGACACAAGGCGCTGTCAAAATCCTGCCCTATCAACTTAATTTCAGTGTTACTTTTTTCCTTATTCTCTCCCCACTTCTAGTTAAGTGTTTTATACTTAGCTCTGTTATGCCTTTATTTTGTGAAGTGATGCTTTTTGTAGAAAAGAGGAAGAATACTAAAACACAGGTATTTTAGACTAGGAGAACTTTTTTTTCTTCTTACTTCAAAATGATTGTTGTCAGTGAACATCAGTATATTCAATACTGTGGGTTCCTTGGGGATATGTTTAGGAATTGATATCAAATGCTAACAGAGTTTTTGAATGTAGCAATGACTTTTAAAACAGATGCATTGCATGTGTAATAAATATGTTAATGCAGCTATAATGTCTGTCAGGAACTGCCTACTTGTGGTATGTTTTACAGAAAAAAGAAAAAGCAACTTTTTTTCCTGCTGCCAAGAGAAGTTTGCCTTTCAAAATGTGAGCTTATGATTGAAGATTTTTGTGTAAAGCTTTTCTTACACAAAGGTTTCCACGATGAAAACTTGTCCTTCCCCTGCAGCATAATCATCTGCAGCATTTCCATTTGACCTAGGCATATACCTACAGTCACAACTCTTAGCAGAAGATCCTGCTTTCGCAGGAGAAAATGTGCATTCTTCTACAACTGTTTCTCTCAAACCCAGCAAGTACATTTTTGTGAACGTGGCATCAGTGCCTGTTGTGAGAAGTACGTTCTCCTTGAAACTGCTGAAACTTTCTCCGCTTCCCAAAGAGCGAGAGCTGAAAAGCGGTGCTGTCTCTGCAGCACATGATCCACAGGAAGACTGCAGAGGTGGTCGTCACTCCTTCTTTGTCATGCACAGGTCCAGCCCTTATTTTGGCAGTCTTTCCTCACTGAAGGCCTGCTTAGGCTCGCCTGATCTTCCTCACCACTTGAGGAGAAAATAACTCCCCTTCAGGTTTCCTGGAAACATCTTGTTCAGCCTTACACAGGAAGAAATGGAAAATTACATCCCTTACCACTACCCTCTTGTGGAAGAGGGGAGCAGGAAATATTCTTGTCCTTAAACATGCTGTTCTTCCCGAAATCTTGGAAAATGAAATAAGGGGAAGGGTTCTGGGAGGGTCATGTCTGCATGATGCTCGCTATTCCTTGGCCCCATGAAGACGGAAACAAAGTAGGTCAGAAGACAGCAGATTTTATGATAACATAAACACTGTTAGGAGCTCTCAGGAACAGCAGTGACATAACAGGCAACATCCTCATGGCTGAGTTTGGATTACATCAATGTTTTGTAGTCTGATACATGTATTTTCACTTGATGGCTCTGCATTTTATCAGTCAAAATGGAAGGGAATGCATTTCTCAGTTTTACAATGCCATTTAAAAGTAGTTTGCCTGAAGAGAATAAGATGAAGAATGTTACTCTCAAAAACTAAGTGATTACAGAGTTTCAGGACAAGTTTAAAATCCAAACATTAGGAACTTGTAAAACTCCAGGTGTAGTTGTCTAGAATCAATGTTTTCTCTAACTTCACTTCCATAGCGAATGTATCCTTTCTCACTCCATTTACTGCATAGACCAAGTTAAGTTTTCTGCTTTAGTTCCAAAAAGCAATCAATGGATTACTGACTTCATTTTAACCACAGTTGTATTTATCTTTCTGGTTCAGCATCTTAGCCCTGAGCCTTCACCTCTAATCCACAGAAGGCATCAGCCACCTCCCCAGCTGGCATTTTATAAGTGGCTACTGTGTGTGGGTATCTACCACATGATAGGAGCCTCGAGGCTTGTTTTTCTACTACATGGATTGAGGGACACTTGATAAGATAGTGCTTAATACTGGGAGATGGTCTTTGAAAACTTCTGGAAATAATGGTGATTCTCTGTCTGCAACAGACCTCCAGAAAGCATGGTGCAGTATTAGAGATGAGGGTTGATAACTCCGTTTTTGAAGTTCTTGCTGGCTGGATTTGTGGATAGATCTATTATTTTCATCTCTGTTGTTATCTTTGTTCATCACTATACAAATAACTAGCAATAAAAATAAGTAACAAAATATTCTGGTTTACTCAGATAAAATCAACACATATTCTTGGAAGAGAATTCTGAAGGAAGTCACTCCATCTTTACTTCTTGTTTGAAGTTCTGTCTACTAATATGGAAATTGTAGGCTGAATATTTTCAGTTCAAGTCATTAGTTCTGTATTAAATTGCAGATCTGAAATACTAGCCCTCATGGATAGTCCTTGACGAATATAGCTGATGCCAGATACTTTTTTTTAGTATTTTCTAGATAAGGAATAAATTTTCTCTGTGAGATTATTTAAAGTAGGTTAGCATCAGCTTTCCTACTGTCCTCTGCCACTAATTTTGAAGCATGATAGTGAATCCCTGAATTGCTATCAGAATTGCTGATAATGATTGCAGAGTGATGTTTGCTTTCTTTCTCCTCCTCCTCTTTCCGAATGCTGGCTGGTCCTGGACATGGCATCAACATGAACAGTGGCAAGATGTGGGCAGCCTGAGCTTGTGTGTTGCCTAATGAAACAGCTGGCTCTTCATCTAATACTAATACTGTCATTTTTTAAAAGATGCATTTGAAACCAAGCAAAATTAGCTGCTTGGCCAGAGGGATGAACAACGCTTCGTGCAGGATGTTCTGGACACTTGCTATCAGCTGAACTGCATATCAAAATCTAATTGCCATATTTTTCCTTCCTTCTCCAGCAGCTTGGACCAGTAGTTTTGCCATGCATGCCTTGTGTGTTTTCTTTTCCCACCCTCTTCCCCTGTGCCCTTCATTTCAGATCTGAATGAGTGTGGACTAAAGCCGCGGCCGTGCAAACACCGGTGTATGAATACCTACGGCAGCTACAAGTGCTACTGTCTGAACGGCTACATGCTTATGCCAGATGGAACCTGCTCAAGTACGGCCAGCCTTGCTGCTTGCTCTTTTCCAGCTTCTCAAAATCCCTGCTCGAGTTTCCCCGGGAAACTTCTGTGAAATGAAGATGAGTCCCAAAGTAAAAGATTAATCTTGCTGGAAGTTAGGCAGCTGCACAAGACGAGCTCCTTTTTTTCCTAGTTTAATTAGGCTGAAAAAAGCAAGAGCAATTGTTTTGATTGTATTAGTTTTATTAAAAATTTCCCCCAAAGCATTCTTCAAGGCTGTAAATCACTGTTAATTGGCCTTCGAGGACAAGTGCTTGCAGTTTTCATTGCAGCAAGACACCTGCAGTTCTGCTGCCTTGTGGCCTTATAATGTAAAATCTTTAACGCTGCAGATGTTGGTTGTTTGACTGGTATAAAAACTGTACTGCCATCTCTCTGGAGATCAGGTTCCTACTTGCTCCCATAAAAGCAGTTATTTTGAATGTCTGGGCAGAGAGAAGGGGAGAGAAATTACCTTTAATTAGAGATGCCCCATTTTTAAACTGGCAGTACTGTCCAGGAGAGTCTATAGTACATACTAGCCTTTATATTCTGGGGACTGCATTCTATAACACAACTTACTACAGTTGTGGTAGTTTTCTCTTTTTTTTTTTTTTTTTTTTTTTTCTTAGAGATGTAGTTTGTGGAAAGAAAAATTTTACTGGCAGATGTAGTTCCTCTTCGAAGGATACCCGTCAAACTCAACAAGCAGGTTCCCACTTTTATCATAAATATGTGACATCTTAATTCTCTGAAGTTTTCAGTTGTTTTCTAGTACTGATCAGAGTCTTTATCTAAATATGTCCAATTATTTTTCTTCAGATGCCCTTTCTTGCCTGATGGCAAACTGTCAGTATGGCTGTGACGTACTGAAAGGGGAAGTGCGCTGCCGCTGTCCTTCTCCAGGGCTGCAGCTTGGGCCTGATGGCAGGACTTGTGTAGGTAGGTGATCAAATGTAGATTCAATTTTATTTTTTTTTCTGCAAAATGCTTTTATCCTTACACAGAATGCAGTTCAAGAGAGTTTATCAGATGTCCTTAGAATGCATTGAACATGCAGTTTAAAGTTAATAATGAGAATTGTGATAAGGCTGTTGCTCAGGTGCCCTTGTGTCAGAGATTGCCAGTGTTTTCCTCCAATCCTGCAAGTTTCATTGTCTGCCTAAAGCCCATACAGACTCCTTGGTATCCAAGCCCTCAGCCCTTGCCACTCCTGCTACTGGGTTATTTTAAACTATTGCTAACTCCAAAATACCTGCCTGCGTAAAAAAAGGAATGGGGAGATCACCTTTCCCTCATACCCAAAAAGGTGGTGCCTAGCTCACTGGGTAGAAGAATAATTTGTAAAAATCACTGATATTATAGTGGAGCAAGGTGAAGGGCTGCTTGTGCTCCCAGTTTTAGTGGGACTGAATCTTCAGTCTTTCTTCCAGACTGTGAAAACTCCAGGTTTTAAAATAAACACAGAAACTCAGAGTGTATAAAAGTGAAATGTTTTGTTCCCACGTTTGTGAACATGGAGAAGGTGCTTATGGTTAATCAGACTTTACTATGGTTTGAAGAACAGTGTGACATGTGATTTCATTAGTCATTAACTATATATCCTGAGTGGATATGATGCTCCAGTGATTTTATTATTTATATTCTGTGGAGTGCTGCAATTCCATAACCAGTAACAACACTTGCACTGAAAGAATGTAAGAAAATGGGGATGTGCTGATCATGCATTTGGGTAACTTGGCTGTCCACAGGATGGGTGGTTCTTCGAGTGCCTGACCCATGCTGACCAAGAATTTGTTGTCAGAGAAAGGGATAGACCCTAGATCTTCTGGTGAGAAGAGCAGGCTCCACACCAAGTCGGAGGCTTTCTGAAGTGCATGATTGACATGTCTGTGTATGGAAAAGAATGGACAGAACAGGAGAAAAAAACCCCACCATTGCTGCACGCTGAAGGGACTAAGTTGTGATAAATCCCATTGTGGATATTATGGCAGAGAGATCTTTGTAAGATACTTGTGCCATGCCATAGGGAGCTGAGTGATTTTGAGTACAAATTCAAGAAAGTTACACCAAGTAGAGAAATTTGCTAGAAAAAATGCTTGCAACATTCTCCTGGTGTGCATTTTTCTATTCAGGCAAACTTCACACTTTGAAATAAACAAAGTGCACTTTAATCCCAAAGACTAACATTCAGACCAGTCCTATGAAGCTCTTTGAAGTTTTCAAAAAAACACTTTTTTTTCCCAGAAAGGCAAAGAACTGCGTACCCACATTTTAGTTGGATGTGTATCATTCAGAATGACCTCATAACCTATTTCTAGAATTTCCACAAGAATTTCAGAGCAGCCTTGTACAATACAGAGAAAATAGTTACAGCAAGAGATGTCTGTTCTTCCCACCTCATAACATAATGGTCTGTTCTTCCCACCTCATAACATAATGTTCTCCCTTTTTTTAGTAAGAAGCAATTGTGACATGCACCCTTTCTGTGTTATTTCTTTATCGAGTTTGAGATAAATATATGACACCTCAAAGAACTGAAGCTACTTGGAACTAGGGCTGGTTTTTTCCTCCTGTTTGTACAAGCCTGTCACTGTTGGAGAGGTGGTTGGCTCCAGCAAGGGTCTGGATAATGCTGCAGTACAAACAGAGGTGTAGGTGATGGTAAGAAAATTGAAGTGCGCATTGGCTACAGCTCATGAAATGCTTGTTTGAGGAGAGTTGGAAAGACAGCTGGGAATGCAATGCTTATTTTTAGCACAGGTGGAAATTCCTCTAGGCATTATTCTGTTTTAACACTTGCTGATCATCCTCTTGTTTAAAATGTTCCTTCTCAGTAAAGAGCCACTAATTTGGCTAGAAAGGTAAATCATATAAACTAAATGACCACAAAGTGAAAAAATAATGCAGCAAAGTATTCAGTGAAAATGTCAATTAAACAGCTAGTTAATTGATTAATGACTCTTGAATCAATAAATCAATCAGTGTTGGCAGGATTTTGGATTGGGATTTTCATTTAATGAAATCTGTATACATATTTCAGCTTCAAATGATCTGAGATTATTTGAGGGCTGAAAAAAATTATTTTTCACTATAAAATTAATTATTTCCCCTTTTTTGTGTTTAGAAACTTGAAAATATGGCCTTGTAAACTTAAAAATCATACTATTTTTAAAGTAGTCTCATAGTTATTTTGTGCTTGAGTTGGTAATATGGTCATACTTGCAGCAAGAGAGAGAAGCAATTCTGCTTCTCTGGTGGACACTGACCATCAGACTCATTAGATGCTGATCATCACACTCCCTTATGTGCCTTTGGAGCAGCTCCCTGGGCTGAGGTGAGAATACAGACCACACCTCCGTGCCCTGCCTTTCATGGGAGGCATGTATGAGCCACGGCATGTTGCAGCAGGCAGAGGGAAACAGCCCCACACCTTTTGGTCCAGGTGTGAATTGGCTTGAAAGAAGCCACCGTCACTGTACTGTACTGTTTGAGAGCTGCAGGAAACTAATCACAATCATATTGCACATCATCTTGTGGCTACTGATCAAAAAGTGATTTTCCCCTCAGTAATGAGCATCCACGCACGTCTCATTATATGCAAGTGGAAGGCTGTTCATTTTTCCATAATTTTGCATCAGTTTTGAACAGTGTATTGATTAGCAGTTCAGTCCTGTATCTCTAGGACATATAACTGCCTACCACCACACTGCTGCCATAATTTAACATAATTTTTGCCTTATGTGAGTTTGCAAAAATGTGAATAAATACAAACATGTACAGAGGAAAAAGCAGGACATGCTACCTTAGATTTTTAAGATCATAATCCATGCCATGATGAGGTTATTCAGTGGCTAATCTTTTTCTTACTGAACTACTTTTTGAAGTTGTGGTTTAAAGATTAAAAAAACCCAGCCAAAACCAACAAAGAACACAACTAACTCATCAAGAGTCTGAAACTTGCAGCCTCGAAATAATATTTTAATAAAGGGTAGAAAATTGTGACTTGTAGATTAAATTATAATAAGAAACATGGTAGGGTTTGTAAAACTCAGTAACATATTCAAAGCCTAAAATGTTAACAATAAATTCAAATCAAGAGACAGATTTATAGGAAGATTCAGGCATGTGGAGAGGTGCCCAGTATTGGCCTTGTTTTCTTTCTCAATGAGGCCTTTGCTGCACCATTCCAGCAGTGCTCTCGATGGAGAGAGAGCAGTCTGACAGGCCAGGAGGGTGGGAGCTCAGGGGTTGAATCCCTGCCGTCCTCAGTAATTCTTCATGCAGAGTGGACACTGGCAGCAGGCGCTACTGGGGCAACCTGTCTGGCCAGTAATTCATGGCTTGAGGTCACTTCTTTTGGCTGTGGGAACACAGGTTGGGGAAGCTGAAGCTCCATCTCCCCCACCTCAGGTAGCTGTCCTAACTAACCACCAGCTTTGTGGTAACATTTTTTTCTGTGCAGTAGAAGAGAGACTGCCTCGTTCAGCCCTCTTTCACAAGAGCAGCAGGGCATCAATCACTCGGCTTTGTTTTGCACTCTTGACATCGGCAACTGAAGTGCTCCTTTTGGGAAAAGAACTGAGTGGAGAGCAAAATCTGCTTTCCCGTAGATCAAGAGTGTGATAGAGCTGCAGAGCAGAGGCTTGAACTGTGCCCTGTAGATAACCAGCAGATGCGAGGAGCTGTGTGCGTCAGAAGCAGCCGTGCATGGCAGTGGAGAATTAGTGTTTAAGCACTCAGCAGCCTCAGCTCGGTGTCCAAGGACTACAGAGTGAGTGGTAGTGCAAGCAGCTTTTGTGTGTCAGCCTGACCTCGTGTGAGAGTTTCCCAGGCAGGGAGAGCAGCAGTGGGTGAGCATCGGCTGCTCCCTGGGTATCTGCCTGTGACCCAGAGCTGAACTGAGAGGGCACAGCCAGAAGAAGTGCTCAGGTATTACTGCTGGCTGACCAAGGGCCCTTATGAAAAATACTTTGGCTATTCTTTAGCTTTCCATTATGTGAAACCTGTTTCATTTAGACAGCGTACATTGTATTTTAACTGTTATTAAGAATAATACAGTTCCTTTGTTTCTACAGATATTGATGAGTGTGCTACTGGGAGGGTTCTCTGTCCACGGTTTAGGCACTGCGTCAATACTTTTGGAAGCTACATTTGCAGGTGTCATAAAGGCTTTGATCTGATGTACATCGGAGGCAAATACCAATGCCATGGTAATAACGAGCTATTTTTTATGTGCACATAATAGAGCTGCATATTCTGAAATGAAATTAATGGTTCAAAGAGGAATGTTTGTTTATTATGGCTGAAACGTTGAAGCAGGGGGTTTTACACTGCATCAGTATTTTAAGAAAGATGGATTATAGAAATAGGTTGTGAAAGAGAAGGCATGTATTTGGTCCACATTCTTGTAACTGGTTCTTGTGTGGAAGCTAGTGGGGAGAGCAGAGCTGATGACCCCAGGAATTCCTTTCCAAAGCCCTTTTTCCTGCGGGATTCACTGTCATTGGCAGTTGTAGGCTTGGGAGCGATGTATGAGCTTGGGCTATACCTGAGCTGTAACACTGGTGTGCTCCATAGCATGCCCCAAGATCCAAGATCAGAAAATGTGCACACCCTCGCTCCTCCCAACCCAGACTGCCCAACTTTCCTTCCCCTGAAGACAGGTGGGGAAGAAGCAGGAGTTGGGAAATAACCTGATGTTGTCTGGACATGAGACTGGAATGCAGCTGGTATATGCCCTTCAACAAAGATATTCCTGGGTCTCTCTGCCTTAGTTTCACAGGGTCTTAACTGGTTATGATTCTTTCACTGAAAAAAGATTGTGTGGAGATAATGAGGCATTGCTTTATGTTTGCTTAAGTATTTTTTTTCAGAGACATTTGTATTCAGAGCACTGGAATTTGGAGATTTTTGCTTGCATCACTGGCAGTAAATGTGGATATGTCATATGAAAGGTTTCCAGCAGTTTCTACTTGATGTAGAAACATCTATATGTTTAATATGGGAAGCATTTTATGAAGAAAAACCAGTTTAATATCTGTGTGATTAAGAACATGCATGTTCCTAGACTCAGTTTTTTTCTTATTCTGTCACCTGTAAGAAGTGGCTGTTAAAATTGTGATCTTAATGATCTCAACTGCAGTCTAGCAATGGCATGTCTGAAGCTGATGCTAAGGTATAAGCTGAGCAACACCAGAGTTGCCCAATAGTCCCCATTTACCCTAATGGTTGGATCACCACATTGATTTGTGACTGTTTTCCTTTTCCCACTGGCAAAAGTTTTATTATTTTTTTTACATAATCAAAATAGTAATAATGTTTGGGTTTTTTTTTTGCAGGGATAAGCAGAAAGGTTTCTTTGAAGCAAATGATTTTTTTAATGTAAATTTTCTGTTGCAGATATAGATGAATGTTCCCTTGGCCACCATCAGTGTGGTAGTTTTTCACACTGCTACAACATTCCAGGATCCTACAAATGCAAGTGTAAAGAAGGGTACAGAGACAATGGAACAAACTGCATACGTATGTAATGCTCCTTTTAAAATAGAGATTCTGAAAGCTTGTGTCCCATTTTGTAAACTTTAAGGTACAGCACTATCGGTCTGGGTTTCTCTTAACTGTTTTTAATACTAAATAGGGGGCTGGGGAATGTAGTTGGAGTTTTCTAGGTCTTAGCATGCCTTGGTAAAAATATCTTTTCCTGAGACATTTTCATAATTAGAAGGAAATTCACCTCTCCCTATTCACAGCTTGATTCTAGAGATTGCATCAGGATGAGAACAACTGAGTAAGCAGGGTAGGTCTGATCAAACAGTGCATATTACTCATACCCTGTTGTTATGTACACTCCCCAACTAGCCCATTTCAGCTGCTCACCCCCTCCACACCCTGCTGCTTCCCAGATGTGAACAGAGGCAGGAGGGAAGATTTCTCTGGAATGATTTGCTGTTGGAAAATTCCCTTGGCCACCTTTCTCTTGGGAGAAGCAGCCACCCCCTTGGTACAGAATAGGCTGTTGGAGCTCCCCCTTATTTGATGTCCCACAGGACTGTGCAGCTCTGTGACATCTGCTGGATCTTTTTGATCCTGCATTCCTTTGTGGGATCTGGTCCTTGGTGACTCGCTGATCTCTTTAAAGAGCACTACCACTTTTTCCCTTTGGCTGTAGCTGTCATGGTAAAAGGTGTTCTTTCACATCCTGAGTGCTTGCAATTATGTGTGGGCACATTTCATGTGTGTTACTGGGACATAGTCCTAAGGGGCATTTTATATTTTAATATACTATAAATGTCAAAACTGCAGGGTGTTCAAAGGGATAGTAATAAACAAGTGGCCAGAGGGAAAACTTCTTTACTTGCTATCATCAAACAATTCACTGTTTAACAAACAGTAGTTCTTCATTTTAACTGTGTGTTATACTTGAAACGCTGGTACACAAAATGTGTGAGTAGAGTTCTTACTGAGCCTTTTAAGGTCTCCAGTGAGATACTAAAGGCTTATTAACAAATAGGAAATAACAGAACAGATACTCTTGTATTTCATGTCTGCAGAAACTCTCCTTGTGAGACCAAGTTAAAATTTGTTGTCCTTTCTTTATGAAACATTGGAGGAGATGGTATTGTGGGTGCTGTCACTGTGGTGGAAGTGGTGCTCAGTCCACCACCTCATTTTTGTGAAGGCTGAAAAATGTCATTTACTTAGTTTCCTGGTGTTTAGTAAAGGTAAAGATCTAAATGAAGGCTGACTTAGGTGCAATCTCTAAAATTATTACTGCTTATTGACGAGGAGAAATGTTTAGATGGAGAGGTCTGCAAGAATTTTCTTAAGCCAAAGGTATCTGCTCGTCTCTGATCAAAATGGTTTTAACATTGGGGTCTTCCTAAACTTGCTGCCACTCCTGATTATGAACCACAGAATCACCAGGTAGGAAGAGACCTTCCAGACCACCGAGTCCAACCCATGCCCTAACACCACCTCAACTAAACCATGGCACTGAGTGCCACATCCAATCTTTTTTTAAACGCATCCAGGGATGGTGACTCCACCACCTCCCTGGGCAGAGGATTCCAGAACTTTATCACTCTTTCAGTAAAAAACTTGGTCCTAAACTCGAACTTGTCTAGTTTAGAGGGCTGCTTAACCCATGGCTTCCTGCCCATGCTTTTTTAACCAGCAGTGCTTTTGGGTAAGTTTTGCCAACTCTGAAAGAGACTTGATTCTTGGGAGGAGGTGGGATGGAAGTGTCTTGGCCTTCAGTCATTCTAAATTATCTCTAAACTGCTGCAATGCTAAGTACCCCCTAAAGGGATGTGATAATTTAGCAGCACTGGTGCTAAAGCATATTGCTAACTAAAGGAAACTTTCAGTGGAAGAAAAGTTATTTCATCCAAGTCTCTCTGTGTCATAATGAAATAGATTGTTAAGTTCCTGGGATGAGAAGCTGAGATGTCCATTTTGGTCCCATTTTGATTCTCTTTCCCATTTTTCCTGTTGTTGTGATTGGAACACCTGGCCTATATCAGATATTCAAGGCAATTGCACTCTCCCTGAGGGAGGCAGTGGTATAACGAGTAGGATTGTTGATGTTGGAGGCACAACCCCTCAGACCATCACATGTACCTGCTTTTGTTACAGAAAGGCCAGTGACCAGGCCAACAGCTTGGCCGACACCCCGGCTGACAATTCATCCTACCCCTGGGCCAGCAACTCGTCCTACGCCTGGGGCAACTCAACCTGCACCCAGGACAACAACTCGACTGACACCCAAGCCAACCACGAGATACATGCCAATGACAACAAGGCCAGTCACGACACCAGTGACAGAGCCTCCAACACCGCCTCAGCCTACAACAGTAAGACCTACACTACCACCACAAAGAACTCCTCTGGTAACAACTGAAGAGCCTTCACATGTTCCCATTGAAACTACATCTTCCTCAGGAGTTATAGATGACAACAGGATCCAGCCAGATCCTCAGAAACCCCGAGGAGATGTGTTCAGTAAGTAATTTTCCATATGCTTTCGTTTATCAAAGCTGTAGATAGAGTGAGGTGGAAGCATGCACAATACTGTTTGGATTTTTTGGAACACTATACCATTGAGAACAGAGAAACCAAACTGAAAATGGTCATATGGTAAAGCTGCACAAATAGTTGATTTTATTAAGAAAAATTTGGGAAGAGAGTTCTGAATCAATTAATCAAAAAATGTGTTTATCTTTTCTCTCCTGAAATAATGGAGTATATTGTCCCATAGAAGTACTTAATTATGCTTTCAGATGAAGGTTTTAGGGAAATGGGAGACATTTTATTGAAAAGTATTGAAGTGCAACATAACTCATAAAGTGGTTGGATTCAAATTCAGAGAGTTGAGAGTCACTCTTAAATAAAGTATTACCATAGCTTTAAGAATGGTAAAGAAATGGGATCATGTCTGATTACCTAAAGACTTCTATGTGACCTATTTTGTATGGGTTCGAATAGTCTCAGATGTTCATGACTAAACAATGGGAAAAATGCACAAAAATAGCAGGGAGACTAATCCCTGTGGAAAGGGATACATGAAAAGCTGAAGATAGGAAAGATTCTCATAGCATGAACACATGTAATTTTAAGAGCTCCTCTGAAATCTACAGCACCATTGTGCCAGCTTTAGTGCATACCACAGGAGACATTACTGGCACTTACAGAGCTGTGCATGTCTGCCAAGAAATACTCAACACCCGATTTCATCTTTAGTTCTGCAGCTAATTTTAGAGACGGGGAGGGTGTTGGATCAGCTCTTCAGCTTGTTGTACAATAAAGCTGCTGAAGCAATGTAGTAGGAGGAAAAGTTTGCTGTCTCAGAGCAGGTGCACAAGTAATGTGGGAGTTTTTTTCTGGTTGCTTTGGCATCTGTGTGGTAATTTCTTGGGCTTTGTTGTTGTAGGTCATTACTCAGTGAAATATTTTGTTCCTCGTAAAAGAGTTTTCCCTGTGACATTTTATCTGTTGTAGACAGATAAATTGAAAATGGAGAGAGAAGCTGACAAATGTTAGAAGCCAAATCCTGGTACTGCTTAGCAGAGTGTACTTTTGGCTTTGTATTCAAAATATAGAAATAAGTGAAATTTTAAAAGGAAATACAATAAAGACTTACAAAGCTTAATATAGTGGGAACCAACAGTTAAAAATAACGTTTTGTGGACATTATTGTAGACTCCAGCATTGTGCTTCCCAGGTGTCTCATGTTGCAAGTGTTCTCTGGAATTCTAAAGCAGAGGGATAGTTTTCAGCTACTTTCATGAAGTCATAACAATCCTTTGTGTAAAGCTTGTTATTTACAGTTAGTCTTTCTGTATTGTCCCTAGAGGCTAGATTTTGAAGCTAATGCTTTCAATACATATGCTTCAGATATAGGAGTTTGGAAAATAGGAAAGTAAATGCCTTTTAAGTTTGGCTTGGTCTGAGTGCAGCTTACATTATGGTACGTATAACAAACACAGGATCTTTGCAAAGTGGTTATCAATTATTGGTTTAGGTCAGCTGCCACCCTCTGAGGTTTGTCGTGTCCATACATAGCTTCAAAGGCTTCAGTGCCCAGCACAGCAGGACTGAAATGGGTCAAACACCAGCAGCTGTTCCTGGGTAGGTAATACAGGAACAGAGAGTCCTCAGATCAAGTCAACAGATGTCTGTCTTCAATCCCATATAACTTTTTTTGATTCCCTGCAAGGGACATACTTGATATACATATGTGTGTGACATAACTCTGTGACTGAAAACATACTCCACTTGTGCTCCAGATGATGCTAGTAGTGTGATCCTTCATGGAGCTGGTGTCTGTTTTTTCCTCTCTCTTATCTTTTTCTTTCCTTTCCACTCTGCTTCCTGCTCTTTCTCCCTTTCTCTTCTGGGCACTTTGGAAGTATCATCTAGGTAGTGGTCACTGGAGTCCTCTCCTACCTTCTGTTTGTCTTGAAGCATTTGTGTAGGGGGTGCAAAAAGCATTTGTTAAGGATTTGAAATGTACAGTAGAGTGCAAAACAGTTCTGTTTCAGAAGAATGTGCTACTTTTTCAAAGAAAGCATTGCTTGTAGAGTAAGGTGTTTCTTCACCTGTTGAATCCTGTTACTGTAGGAGTTTGTGGGCAAGAGAAGTTACATCTCCTCATGTGGGACATACAGAAAAGCAGGTAGAAAAGTTATAGCCACGTACATTACCACATGTAGGATGCACAGAGCATGGCTCTGCCTCTCCTCAGTACTGCCCTTGTAAGGATAATGCAGGGATACCTGAACATCCCCAGATGCCATCACTCCAGGGGTTCAGCAGCGTGGGTGCGTTACGCCGGGTGCTGCATTCCTGGGCATTAGCAGGGCTGCAGACCCAGCTGCATGAGTGCTCTTGGCTTGTGGCAAATGCGAAGTGCGTTAGCTGGAACACCTCTCACGTTAGCTTACGGATGGAGTGTGCCGGGTGGGTTGAGCTTCAGGTTCCTGCTGGCCAGTCCTGTCGGAAAGCAGTGCCTGGTTCTGTTTGGCTGCAGCTGCTCAGTGTGAAGCACTGCAAGTTCAGGACGGCAGTGCTCCCACTAAGTGTAAGCCAGTGCCTCTCCAAAATCATTCCTTACAGCCTGACACAATGTTAACAACCATGGTGTTAAGACAATACAGGATTTCAAACTGGAATGACTAGTAACATTTAGCTAACCTTTGAATTGCTTCTTAGCTGCTATTTGGATGTGCCAAACCCTCCCCCACTGCCAAAAACATTTGTGGATTTTTCACTTGCTTCTATATTTCCTCAGGGAAAGGGAGTTTTGAACTATTTCCTTCATCTTCTTTAAAGCTGTTTCAGTTTTAGTCTCACCTACATCAGACATCTTTGCAATATTCCTGGGTTGTGGATATGAGGTAATTTTGTTTGGCTTGTACTGAGCTTCTTTAGGTTCATTTCTCCACACCAACTGCTTCTCCAGTCGAGGCAGCAAAGAAGCCAGTTCTCAGAAATTTGCACTGTGGTCCCCATATGCCTGCCTGGAAAGAGAAGAAAAAGCTTTGATCTTTCTGCCTTTGTTTCCCACTGGAGAATACAGGCAGCAATTAGTAGTCTTGTAACTCTTTATTTTCTTGAAAAACAGAGGAGAAAGTCGATGTTAGATCCCCACAGGTCATGAAGTAGGATTTAACTTCAGTTTTGTGAAGTCTTCAGAAGAATTTGTGTCATCTTAGGTGGCTACTTCCTCCTGTGTCTCCAAGGGTTGTTGTATTCCCAAGAGTCACGAAAGGTAGTGTTTTATCACAGGGATGGGCAAAACCCAGCACAGAGAGCATTGTACCCAGCAACCACTGGCAGTTCTGGCCTCCCAGCCATTAGCATCTGCTGAAGACCTCAGTATTTAAAGTTGTGTTTCCAGCTAGGTTATCTTGTGATGCATGGACATTTCCCTTCCTTTTTTTTCCCATGGAGCTCTGAAGCCTTAGCCAGGCTTGGAGGAAGCAGTACTGTTTTGCTCTGCCGTTGAATAGCTGCTGCTTCTGTCAGGCGATCTGTGGCAAAGGGGCCAGTGGCTACTGTGCAGTGATAGCTGTCCTAGTGTTCCAGACCAAATCCTGCAAATCCTGGTGCTCTAGGATTGGTCCATATCAGGAGAGGAAACGTGCTGGGGCAAATGTACTTTTTTCTGCAAGCATTTTTCAAATTCTATTTTTTTGTTAGTTAACCTTTTCCTGGGCTACCCTTGGTGACTCCTTGCTCCCTATCTGCTCCCTTTGTTGTTATTTGACCTGCTGTTCCACACACTGAGTAAACTTGACCTCACTTTAGAGCTCTCTTGAATGTGCTGCTCAACTTGAAATGAGCTGAGGGCCAGAGAAATTGCTCTGTTCAGGAGTAATGAAGAGCACAAATGATAGAAATGCTGATAATGTTATTTAAATACCTTCACAACTTTTGAAAGGTATTGGGTTGTTGCTTTGCTTTAGGTGCTTTACCCCTTTTCTAAAAATGCCTGCAGTGACTTTGGGGTGCTGCTTTCTTAGAGAACAAAAAAATTAGTATTTTTTAAAATGGAATTCCTACACTTGGCCTTTGAACCACTTAGTCAGATGCAGACAGTGGAATCTGGCACCAAGGATAATCTTCTCCTGATATGGATATGGGGGGAATGGCAATGAGAGAGGAATGCAGTGATAGCTTAATATTTAACTATTTCAGGACTGATACAAACTACAGTGAAGTACAGAGGAATCTGGCCTAGTTGTAAGTCTCTAACAAATAGAATAAACTTCTCAATGAGACTATGAATTTCTGCTACTATTGGGATTTGAATAAGCACTGAAAGCATAAACCTAAAGCATAATACTAGATATCAGGAGAGCAAGAACAAACCCCCTTATCTGTATTAGAAGACAGTACAGCAGTTTTCCTTCTTGGCCCTTAGTGGAGCCGAAAAAGTTGGAATTAGGAAATGTTTCTCATAACAGCTATTAAAAATGTAAAGATTGGATTAAAACTTGTTTCTTTCTTTTTTTCCTTTCAGTGACTGCAAAGTCCTCAGTGCTGTAAGTGCAGTTTTGTGATGCTTGAAGCTGTTGAAAAAAGGGAAATAACAAAAGCAAAGAATGGAGGGTTTGTTATTCCTTGATATAATTAGAGTAGCATTATTTTACAACAGCATTTCATTTGTCTTCACTGTTCTGGCACCTTTTAAAATGTATTTGTCTTTGTATTTAAGCATTTAAGAGAGGCACTTTGTTCCTGTTGATACTCTGGAGTTCAGTCATGAAACCTAGGAGTCTTGCAAGTCTCACCCTCAATCAATCTTCCAGCAAGTTTTGTCCCTGAATCTGATATGCAAGCTTCTGTACACTCCTTGTTTTAGCTGTGTTTCCCTGAAACTCAGCTGTCACTCTGCACCTCCTGAATGGATGTTCATAGAAAAGCAGACAGGTTACTTTGCAGAAAACTTTCTGCAAAGATAAATACCAAGATGCTTGATTTCAGTAAAACTTAATGAGCCTTGTAACTGCCTTTGAAATGCAAGATTGGACTTGAGAGTGGTGGCATGCTGACACTGTTGTGTCTCCCCTCATATGTAGATAGTGCTGGAGAGGGTGGCACAGAAAGCCCTTCCTGAAATAATTCTTACTGCAGAATTTGAATTTGTAGAATTATAAGAAACCTGTCCTGGACACTGTGGGTGTTGAAAGGGAAGGGTGAAATGCACCTCTCTGTTGCCTCTTCTTTTTAGCCCGGCATATATCAGAATCTTCCCTGGAGGAAAACAGGATTTACTCTTGTTTTCTCAGTCCAATTGACCTCTGGACTACCCTTACTTTTAGCTGTTTTCTACTAGTTCTGTGTGAGATCTCATCACTTGCGGGAGATTTTTGGAAGTGGGATTTAACAGCTTTCAGTCGTAATTACTCAGTCAAAAAATCTTTGTCCTTTTTTTGTTGTTGTTGTTAGCAAATGGGAAAATTAGTCATGATCATTATGTGGAATGGAATTGTACTTACAGTGCAAAACCAGTGTTTTCTGTAAGCCAGAGAACTGCATTATTAATAGTAATAACAATTACTAATAACATGAAATTGCACTCCGTGTTTTGGTTAGTAACACCAAAACAAATATTCTGTTTATTGCAAACTAGCTGATATATATACATGCACTTTCTTATACTCCCAAACTCAGCAATTAGCAAGTAAATAAAAAAAAAGCTGTATTGTTTTCCCGAAGGTTAAAAAAGCTGGAAAGTAGTCACTCTTACTTAATATTTAGTAATCACAGTTGTGATATTTTCCCCCAGATTTGTGCATCTATGAAGAGGTTAGCTCATGAACTTTGAGAATATGGTAGTGTTGATGTATTGGCTCACTCAGAGCTTATAAAATTCTCCAAGAAAAAGAAGCCAAGTTTCTATTTAACAAGCTTTATCAAACCATTGAAGTTAAGTGAAAAGCACACTGATACACTATATAAAGTACACAGAAAGGGTTTGGAAAGCTTGCAGAAAATAAGTGTGCCAAGTACTTTCTCCCACGATCTCCACTCGACATACTGGTTGTCATGGCAGAAAGAAGTGTACATGTGGGTCATATTTAGAGTCCTGCATCACTTATGGTAACCCTTGTTTCAAATTGAGTGCACATTCCTGTAATTAGGTCCAAGCACTGAAGTGACTGTATTAGAGCACTGCAACACATTCTTCTAGAAGTTCATAAAAAAAGTGTTTGGAAAGGACTCTGGGGGAATTTTTGAAAAAATATTTTTGCAGAGCTTTGATTACAGGCAGACACATCAACTTGAATTTGGAGAATGCTTGTATGTGCACACAGACGTAACTCAGGTTTGTAGAAAACAGCATCGCATTAGAAATGGTACTTAAGGAAGTAAACGGAAGTAGTTTACAAAATAAATTCCCAGTATTTTTTGCAGTATTTTCCATAAACAAGGATTATGACAGACTGGGAAGAGGGTGCACAAGACATGTACCTTAAAACTGTGACCCCTGAGTATCCTACAAATCTTAGAGCATGGCAGTGGGTTCCCTTCATGCTCTTTGCCACAGTGCTCATTCAGAACTTTCCTGTGAGCCTGTGGTCCGAGCCTTTGGTCCCTGCCCTGCTGCGCTCAGCAGTTCTGAAGCGAATTGCGGACTTGCTCTCCATAGCACAGAAAACAAACAGTATCTTCTTCCCTTGGCACAGTCTGAGGTGAGGGAAGGTAAGGTGGTGGTCCCTGGGCGTGCAGCAGCATAGATAGAGCTCCTAGGGAAGAGTGGTACACTGCTGGCAGGGATTAAGGGTGAGTGATGCCTTTATGAGACTGAATATAACATTTGTGTGTAGATGTACTGCAAGGCAATTATTGGCCTAGGTTGTGTGGACTGTGCACATTTGTAAGGTTTCTTTCATGTTAAATCTCAAAGTTTCTAGTCACGTGGGCAAAATAGCCCAGATAAAACAAAGCAGCAAAAATATTATTTACAATCAAGGTATTTTTAAAAATTAACAGTCCTCTAATACCCAAGTCAGCTGTAAGCCTGAAGCTGTTGTGAGCATTAATATCCTAGACTGCAAATAGACATAGTCTAAAATCTGCAAAGGATTAAAAAGAAAAAGGAAACAAAAAAAGGGAGACTTAATGATTCAAATAATGACTATTATATTTATGAGTTCATCAGTTTCCTACAGATTTTGAGCTTTTTAAGTATTTGATTTTATTGTACAAAATTTTTATTCAAGATCCCTAGCCTAGAATAGTATTTTAAAAATACATTAGAATTTGCTTATTTTGTCCCAATTTCAACATTTTTTCTTTTCTGTATTCTGGCTTTAGAGGAGCTCTTGCAGCAGTGCTATTTTCATGTTGTCCTAGTGCAAAAGAAGTTCCTTCTTAACCTTTGATTTGATTTTCTGAAGACAACAGTCCTTCCAGTCATCTTAATTCTTCTTGTTCTCACTTGCCCCTGAAGTCAGACATTAATAGTTATTTTTGCACTGCAAATGGAAAACATGTCAAGTTTTTAATAGATAAGGCCCTTACAAATACCTTGGGTGTCAGAGGTGCCTATTAAATCTAAGGACATGTCTGAAACACATTACTACTATTACGAATTATGCATTAGACCTGCCTCTAAATGAGGAATTTTCCAAGACAGCTCTATTCAGTGTAATCTGTTTATCTCTAGCTGACACCTGTCCATCAGGCAAGAAATCTGCATGAGATGTACACAGACTGGCACAGCATCTTCAGAAATATGTGGGAGTCTTCGTAGCCACCTGACTTTGGCTACAAAAGTTTTTGTGGCACTCCCACAAAGACCTCATAAATTTCAGGTTGTCCTGGATGCTGAATGTCTAATAACCTCTGGGCTTCTTAATCACCAAGAGCTGTTCGTTCTCCTTGCAGCTGGGAAGAGCAGCTGAAGGACTGGCTGTGCTGCTGGAAAGCAAAAAGTGTAATTACAGTTGAATTCCAGCTTCCACTAGAGCTCCTCCTTCTCAACTCTCAGTACAGCCCTGATAATTGTTTGGGGAGCTCTGATCCTTTGCAGATAGATGGATGTACCTTCAGCTGTAGTTCAAAGGTTAAGTGCACGTGGGGCCTCTTCCAAGTACTGCTGCCTCCTGTCGAGGTTCTCCTATAAACGTCGGTGGAAGGGTTGAGTGAGGACTTTCATGTGGCTTTGTTTAATTGAGAAACCACTGTCTCTGAAAACACATTTGGAGAGCAATAGTGTGCTTCAAGGATAAAGCTTTCCCCCCGGTTAAAAAGGAGCTTTCATTCAGAGGGCCTTTAGGAGATTTGGAATTACCTTTTATAGTGCTTAGGTAAATGTTGCAACACAAATCATAAATCATGTAGGCATAAAGTTTATGAGTCTTTGTGTCAAATATAATTAAATGTATTGAAATCTCCAGGAAAAGCACAATGCCCAGAGCTGCTCTGCTGGTTTTTGTTAAAGATAAAGCTAGTTAGTGACCTACTTCCTTATCTCATTCATTTTTTCTCACAGTTCCACGCCAGCCTGGAGTGAGCAATAATCTGTTTGAAATACTTGAAATTGAAAGAGGGATTACAGCTGATGAATTTGAAGCAAATGATGACCCAGGTAAAGACCATGTCTCCTATGCAGGACCTAGGGTTTATGATTATTTTGAGATTTCTTGGGGGTTTATACATTTTTCAGGGCTCCTACATCTTAAGCACCTCTTTTAAACTGCTTTATAAAACCAACCCCTTGCTTATGAAAACCTTTCTACTTTTATATCTTAAAAAAATTAGCACAAAAATAGTGTGCATTGTTAATAAATACAAGGGTCCTTTTTATTGTTTTAGTATTTTTGCAGGTTCTTTTCCTAGGGCTCCTTCTTCTACATTTAATTTTCACACTTACTTGCTAGTGTCAGCCACATGGGAAATTGAAAACCAAACCAATCTGAATCATTTCTGGGTTTTCTTGTGACCTCCTGCTCTGTTCTGCCAGGTGTGCTGGTGCACAGCTGTAATTTTGATAGTGGACTGTGCGGATGGATCAAGGGCAAAGACGATGACTTGCACTGGGAACCAGTGAGAGATGCATCAGGTAAGTGATCTGTGTAGAGTCACATCCTGCAGTTGAAGAATCACCCAGGCTTGAGGCTGATGACAGTTTGTGCTTCAGGACAAATTACACAGCTGCTGTTCCCTTTAGTTCTGGGATATATTTCACACCCACACCTCTTCTGTATATAAAAAGCAAAATTGAGGATTCCCAATGTGAAAGAGCAATTGAAAATTTACACTTTTACCATGGCTGGCATCTTTAAAATAGGAATGTCTCTGAAGAAGTAGTAAATATAGTCAGCAAAAGTTCGCCTTAAAAGAATCTGGGGGAAAAAAGTGGACTAGAGAACAGCTTTTATTTATGGTGAAACAAAGCTTATTTTTCAAACAACCATGTAAACATAATTAGTTCCCTATCACTAGCAAAATTATAGAAAGTATTGGACATAGTCTTTGTTTTGCTGCCAGATATAATGTTCTAGTTTAACCTCTCAGATTGCTATAGGTTGGAGTAGAATTCAATAAAATCAATCTGTATATAGGAAAAAAGTAACTGGAAGTAAAATGTTCAAACACAGAAGCTTCTGAAAATGGGATTTTTTGGGATGGTAAAAAGTGACACTACACCAAACATTAGAGGGGAGTGTGTAGTAGCTGCTTGCAGCACAGGAGACTGGCATCAGCATTGGTGGTCAGCAGCAGCCCTGCCCTCTGGCCCACCTCTGCTGTCCCAGGAAGTGGGATGTATTTTGTATATTGATTTTGGTGTGGCACAGAGAGGTTGCTGTCCTTTCCTGCCTACCCTTCCCCCAGCAGTGCCTGCCCAGCAGTGCTGGGGATTAGACACACATCCCTGGCTCCCCGTAATGATGGGATTACTTCATCCCCAAGGAGCAGCCTTTGAAGTGCACAAAGCTCACATTATGTGAGGGATGGCAGCCTGCGGAAGGAAGCGCGCTCTCAGGCGGGACAATGGTACAGGTTAAGATGAGGGAGGGCGAGGGCATTTTCCTCGTGCACTACCCTGTCACATCTGTCTGGCCTTATGCTGCCACTGCTGGCACAGTCATTTGCCAGCGCAGCAGGTGACCTGGCACCTTTTCCAGGCTGTTTGGAAGTGCTGTCTTCACTGGCTGGGCAGGGCTTGCCCCACACAGGCTGCTCTAGTACTTCAGGAGCTCTTTGTGACACTTGAAAAGCCTTGGGAATGAGTGGGAGAGCAGAGCTCCTTCCTCCTGCAGATGAGAAAACAGGCAGCTGTCTCCTGCTTGCAGAGAGGCACCTAAAAAAAGAAAATATTACATGTAATTCATACCTTTTTTGAAACAGCAGATGTAAAAATCCATTTTTTCTAGGTCACTCAAAGCATATTCATTATCTGTACTCAAAAATTGTTGTTAATGCATACTAAGTTCCAGAACTATGATTTTTAACTGGCTCTTTTTTGTCAGACTTTTCCCCTGCATTGCTTCCCAGTAGTCAGGGACAAGCTCAGCTATTTATTTCCTCTGTATGTTCTGCTGCTGTTGACATAACCTGTTAAAACTAGTCCCTTGAAGTCACCCACCCACTCCCTCCTATCTGGAATACCTTGTTGCAAGGATTTATTTTCACAGCTTGTTCCTGACTGTTTGCTTTCACCTTGCAAAGTTTGCTATTTTTTGGTTTATCAGAATCTGCATTTTGAAAGGTGCTGTGCTGAAGCATTATAAACTTATCTTGCATGCAGAAAATGCTGATTTGAGGGGACCTTTTCCTCCAGGGGCTTGCCTACAGATATATTTGCTTTGTGCTTACCTAAATCTGTTTCCTATTGATTGGATTCAGCCACAGTAACTATCTGAAAACGATGCACTTAATAAGTCAGTACTTTCATAGTGGTATAATTGTATCTTCAGCAAACAGGTACAGTTATTTAAACAGTATTGTGCTTTTTTTAGCAATTAGCGACCTTGCTGCAAAAGCAATGCATTAAAAAAAAAAGAAAACTCCCTGAGAAGATACCCACCAAAAGGCTTTAACAGATCCTTGGGCAAATGGATCCCCCTTCATGGCTAAATGCTGATCTAGGGGCCCAGACAGCAGCATACTACTTTGCTTTGTTAAGTCTTAGGGAGAGCAAAGAGCTTACAAACTTATGTAGAAGTAGTGAATTGGAGACAAGGTTGTCTTTCCTTCTGAGTGTGTGACAAGCCCTGGTACATTGTCATTAAATCTTACAGCTTTTGAGGGAAATCATTGTGACTTTCAAAGAGAAGCTTTCCAAAAACAATGCTCTGGTTGAGAAGTAGCAGGGACATAATTAAAAAATATTTTTCTATCCTATTTAACCGTGTATGTCAACAATATTACAAACCCCCAATATTTCTGCATCTTCAGTTTTAACTGAGGAGACTAAAAATGCCACCTTTCTTAATGAATTTAAGGTAAAAGTGGAATTTTTTTATTTTAAAAAACCTCCTAAAATCTGATTTCATAAAGAAAAAATATTCTGAAATTCAGTGTAAGATAAGTTTTTTGGGGTTTTTTTGAACCTTTTTCCCTTTGGTCATTTCAGATTTTAAAGGTTTTACCCACCTTGCAAAAGTTTTCATTAAAAGTACAAACATTGCACATACAGGTCTGGATTTTCTCCAAGATGTGAAATCTCGTTTAGTGTAGTTCTGAGTGTCAGTATGAAAGGTGCCTTTTTTCTTTCTAGGTTGTATGGATGTTGCCATTCCCGAAATCCTCAGCTTCTCATGTTCTAAGTGTTTTCTGGAAGGCACCTTTACTTCATACATGATAAGAGCTAATAATAGGGTTTTGAATTGAGTATGTATGTTCACTGCCAACTTCCTACTGTTAGGCTTCAGGGTTAACAGCCATGTGGAAATCATTACTGCTGCTTGCTTTATCTATCTAATCCAGATTAAGAGTTTAAATTACGGTTAAATGAAAGAGGCTGTCGGGGTTGCAAATGGATATGCATTGAGACTTAACCTGTTAACACAGTTCCCAAAGGAAAGGAAAGGGACAGAGCCATAGCTCAATTACATGATAGCATTTATTCTGGTCTTCTCCTTTATCTGTCCAACAGCAAAACATTGCAGCTTGAAAGGTGCGTAAATTTGCACAGTGGCTTTAATATCACTGTGGGTTTAAAATCATGCAGTCACCAAGAGGTTGTCAGAAATTACAGAATACATGAGGTTTCAGTTTTTGAGAGGTATTGTTTGCTTTGTCAAAAAGAAATTAGATGGGCAACACCTAACCTGGTATTAACGTATAGAGAAGAGCAGCACTGTAGATCTTACCCTGTAGGAGGCAGATGCACCAGTTTTGTTTATATATGCCTTATTTAACACTCACTGAACCTTGTGGACCCCTTTATTATTTTTTTTAATAAATTTTCATGCATTTGGTCCTGCAACCTAGTAGCATTAAGAAAAACCAAACAAAACCTAACTGCTAAAAACTAACTGCTTTTTCCACTGCAGGGGGACAGTATCTTACCATCTCCGATCCCAAGGGCAAAGAAGGAAGAGTAGCACATCTTATCCTGCCCTTGGGTCACATGGCTCAGGCTGGAGACTTGTGCCTGTCCTTTAGGCATAAAGTGCCTGGGCTGCATTCTGGTGCCCTCCAAGTCTTTGTGAGGAAAAATGGTGCTCATGGCCCAGCTGTCTGGGGAAGAAATGGTGGCCACGGCTGGAGACAGACACACATAACTTTACGGGGACTGGGCATCAGGAGTGTAAGTACTGATGCTCATGTTGCTTTTTGGGTTTTTGCATGAAAAGCTGAAGACAGTTAAATGGTGCAGCACTGCAGTGTTCATCTTCTGGGTTCAGTTTCAGTCTGTTTTACTACTTTAATCTCTGCCAATGGAATCACAATACAGATGAGAGTCATTGTGCCTTTTTTTCCAATTAGTTTTATGCACAGAAAAGAGAAAGAAATCCCAGCTACAGCAATAGATTCAGGCTACTGTGTCATTTCCTGAGCTACCTGGTACAGCCTATTTTAAGGGAATCATCACACAGGAAAGAACAGCCTTGTGGACAGAGGCATACTCCATAGAGATTTCAAAAAAAGCCTGTATCAAGAGTCCTCATGAATAATGCTTTGAATAATACAGTGCCATGAAATAGGAATAATCATCCCCTGTGGATTAGTAACTGGCTCAACCAGGGCAAAGATACTGAAAATAAGTAATTTTTCGTAAGGTAGGGAGATTACACGTGCAGTCAATTGTGGTTTTATGCCCTTTAGCATCCCTGCAGCTGATCAGGCCAAGGAGGTAAATGATGACCTAAAAATACCTACAACACAGAGTGGTTTAATGCAATCAAAAGAAGCTTCCCGAAGTGCCATGGAGAATCTTTTAACACTTGGAAATCTTAGAAACATTGTGTGATTAACTGGTATCAAAAGCTCAGTGTTATTCTTCAACCTCTGAAGGTAGTTTCTATTTCAGATCTGAAGAAGTGCCTTGGGTACTTCAGGGCCTGTTTTACTCTGACTTAAATATCAGGTACTCTGATGTGAAAACACATCAATGTTCATGGTGAGATCAGGCTACAAGACACACACAGTATCTATTTCTAAAACAATTATTAAGGCTGTAGGTACTGCAGATAATTTTCTGGAAACTTTACCTCAGGAACAGTAGCAAAGACACCTGCCTTTGTTAGCTGTAAATGAATGTCAGTCTGAGAAGGTGGACATTTGTAACAGGTGAACAATATATTTGCTATATTCTTTTTTCCCCCCCCCCCCAAATTTATCACTTCGGGCAGTCCTTGTGTCTGTCTCAGTAAGTGTTGAATCACTCATGTCTTGTCTGGTAGACAAGATCTCAGACATGACCAGCAAAAAGTTCCTTTTCTCACAGTTCCCGTGCCTCTCCTGACCCCCTGGCAGTAGCTGTCAGCATGACCTGCCATCCATTGGACCACAGACAGGAGCTGCCTCACGGCACACTTGAGTTTGGGATCTTTTGCAGCCAGCATGGGCAGCCAGGACTGCTGACCTGAACCACTGTGACACTTATCCAAAGATTGGGGAGCAAAGGAAGACTCCTAAGTAAGCAGGGAAGAAATGTGGACGTTTTAGTTTCTAGCTAATTAAAACCCAAAAGCAACCAAACAGTAGTGATTTTGGAGGGGCCTACTGGAAACCTGAGGAGAATCCAGAATCCTTCATCACACTTTTTAATGAATTATCTCTATTTTTTTTTTTTTTTTATCCTCCACTTAAATTGTTCTATTTCTCTTCCTAGATAATTTTCAGAGGTGAGAAAGGGAAAGGAAGAACTGGAGATATTGGACTAGATGATGTGGTCTTGAGGAGAGGACGCTGTTCTGAAGAGCATTAGCCAAGACAATGGACCAGCAATCATCTCCTCTTGCCCTTCTCATGCAATTCTGCCAAACTTTGAAACAGAACTGCATGGAAAAGAAGAAAAAAGTGGGAGAGCAACAACTTCTTAGTGGTCTGCTAAGTGCAATCTCATGGAAATTTCACTTAAATACATGGAGAGCACCTCCCAGGATTGAGAAAATCCAAGCTCCGGCTGGTTCTTTCTATTAATCCTTACCCCTAAATCATATTTTGTATGTAATAACTTTTTCCCCTGTTAGGGCTCGTGAGTGCTCACAGAAAGAGCACTTGTGAAAAAGGGAGAATTGATCACAAATGGTGGCAAAAGAAAGCTCCATCTCAAAGTTTCAGTGTTAACTGATAGTCATTATCTTCCCTTAGTGCTACTCTTTCATTGATTAATTTGTGTGAGTCACATTGGATTAGTGAAAGCCTGGACCTGAACTTTGGCTTACTGCCACTGACCTTTGGAAGAAGGGTTTGTCATATATGAAATAGCATTTATTTTGCTGTTGCATCTGTATTAACCAAAACCAGTTATAGAGAGTAGGCATTGCATCCTGTAATATTGCTTGTGCTCTGTTTTGTGTATATGTGTATGGTTAACATATTTATGTTTTTAGTATTTACAGACTGTAGTTGCAGGGTAATTGGCAGCTGTACTTTCTTTTTGTACGAGACAGGCATTCAGCATCTTCTTCAATGCTGCTGGTCATGCCAAGTTACCAAAGTCAGTTAATGGTGCTCACTGAAAAATGCTGGTGCCATTTTTCGTGTTGTAATGTCCTGAAGGCAAAAGACCAAGCACTTCCCTGCTGTAAACTGGCCTCTGAAAATGCTGTACAAGTTTGCATCGAGCTCACAAGCACACCCTAAAGGGCTCTCAGTCCTGCAAGAAGCTCCTGGTTCAGCTGAAGACTGAGCAGCCAGGAAAAGATGAACTCGGATCTTGTAAGGCTGAGCCTGTTGACACTGCCAGGGATGATCCCTTCCCACAGGTGCCACAAGTCTCCGCATAAGGGAAAAGGGCAGCTGCATTAACACTGTACAAACAATTCAGACCGTGAAATGCCTCGAGTGATCTTTGCCAAATGTCCATACTCCACCCAACCTTCTGTATAGAATAAGCATTTTATTCTTTAGAACTAGAACAACTATTAGGTCTAGTGGGAACTAAGGATTTATCAAAACTTTGGACTAATTTTATAGCTATGTATCATGCATGTGCTGTGCAGTTTCCCAGGGAATTCTTCTGTTTGGTGTGGAATTTTTTAAGTGGGCTGTCACCACTGCTAGCAATTCTAAAATTGATAAAGTAACTATAACATGTTAAGAAAATGACAAAAGATTGGTAAAATGTTGTTAGTGGTGCAGCCTTAAAGCTTCAAAATACATGTGTAGAAGATCTCAGTACAGTGTAAAATAAATGTCAGCTGCATAGCATGTTCAGTCTTGTACAAAGCTCACAGACACAGAATTGCAAGACCAGTAGAGGTCATATTCCAAATCCCAGTTTCTGACAAAGTACCAGTCTGAGAATACTTTTCCCATTTGTCCCCTAGGACGAAACAGCATGTGTAGAGCAGACGTGTATGTGACCAAACAGAGTCTCCTGCAAAACTGTATCAGCAAACATTTTGAAAAGGAAAAAAGCAACACATTTGTAAACATTAAATTTTAAACTATTTTGCTTCAAATATGATTATGATCTTTTTTTCTTATGTTACTTTGTGATGTGTCAGAAATATCTGTGAATAGTTGAAAACCTTGTCCTTATTTTAAAGTAATCAGTAAAAGAGACTGTTACTTGCTACTAATTGGGCATCTTGTTTTCATTTCTAGATTGAGAGTCTCATTTTCATTGCAGTGAAATGAAACAAAAGATGACAATCCCAGAGTGAAATAGCTCTTATTACCAGATTTAAAAATCAAAATACATTTCACTATCATATGAAGAGAGCACTGTACCTATTATTCAGAAGGAAGAATGACAACTTTCAACCTAACTTTAAGAGAAGTATCACAGGTAATTTAAGAGCTTCTGCAATATAAAATGGACATTTTACAAGAAAGAGCAGCTACCATAGTTCCTCACTTTGATTCAACCTGCACAAACTGCTGTTAGATGCCAAGGAACATAAGATAAACACATTTTAGTCTGGTTCATCATATTACTACACCTTTCTGAGTTTAAGATTCCCTGGTTAGAGGAGAAACCTATGCAAGACTGTCAAGAGCTTTTTGGCCATTTTTACAAGCAGTCCCTAGAACTCTGAATTAATTCAGAAGGTAGACAGAAATAAGTACTCAGGTGACAGGGGGAGGATTCAGGTTTCTGTTTTATCAGTGCATTTCATTGCTATAGTCAAACATGGACTTGTAAAGCCTTGTGACAGCTGCAGTCTCAGCAGACACCGAGGCAGTGTTTTTGAGCTCTGGGGGAGCTGCTGTGGCTCTAAGTCACTCACCTCCACACCTGGCTGCGCTGTGACTGTGCTGCCTTCTCTCCATCTTTTGAATAGACGAGGTCACTCAGGGGTTCTGTTGTGAGGATCCTTCTCCAGCTCTTTCTGTACAGGCTCTTTTCAGGCAGCTCCCTCCGGCCACACACCTCAGCCAGGACTGCTCTTTCCAGATGAACCTCAAAAAAGGGATGAAAATACGGCCTGAGGTCTTCCTATGAAGTAGATTATAGTTTTGGGTTTAGTAAGTAGGTAGTAGAAATTCCTGCTTAGATACTTAAGCAAGCAGAAGAAATTACACTAACTTAACATGAAAATATTTATCAAATGTTTAACCTCTTGCCAGTTTATAATTGAATGTCTTTTCATAGACATGTTCAACTCTTTTCCCCAAAGAGATTGAAAATAAGATTCTTCATAAATGACAGTTACTGGGACCAGTGGCAGTGTGCACTTACGCATTTGCTGACATCAAAATCAGCACAAGGGAAGGGACCAAGACAAGATTTTTGGTTTCAGATTCCATTTTATACAGTCCCCTCACCTCTCATCAGATCCATGTCACTAAATCAGTAGTGAGTGCTTTTAGTGAAGCTCATTCATTCTGGAGAACAGCTTCTCTCGGTTCCCTTCAATAAATTAAATTATCTGAGACTTGGAGGTCAAAACTTTGGTTTTACTGCAGTTGGAGATGACAATAGCCACGCTAATAAGACTCAGTCATGAGAAGACAACCCTGAACAGAAGAACATTTATGACAGCAGCCTCCATCATCCTGCTCTGTTCTGCTGGAGAAAAGCTGCCACAGTAGCAGCTCTCTCCAACCCATGGCCCAATGGTCTCTATATGCACCCCAATAGAAGTTATTTCTCCTTGCAAATGAGACACAGTAGTTATCAGAAAAGATAACTTGATCCAAAGTCTCTTGATTTTAGCAATGCATTGTGACACTCACCTTGAGACCTGTTCACTCTGCCTTTAAAAATTTGCAACAAGAAACTACAGCTGCCTTTAAAATTTTAATTGTGAATGTTACACATACAGAGTTATTAATTAGCAAGTAAGGTCCAATTAAATGCGATGCACATTTTTGGTTGTATAGATCTATCTCTCAGTGTTTTATGACTTCAGATTTTCCACATCAATTAAAAACAAGAAAAGAATTTGAGCAATGCCTTGGTGTAAACCTGCAAGAAAGAATTTTAGAAAGAAATGCAAAACATTTTAGTGGTAGGCTTCAGAAGTGATTTGAAAGATCACTGCATTAACTTTCAAAGCTTGAGGAGATTCCCTTCTCAGACCTCACCTACTGCATCAAACAGACCTAGAGATACATGAGGA
Organism: Corvus cornix cornix; assembly: GCF_000738735.6. NCBI lineage: Eukaryota > Metazoa > Chordata > Aves > Passeriformes > Corvidae > Corvus > Corvus cornix. The sequence continues at coordinate 30,530,897 of NC_046334.1, read as the reverse complement.
AATGCATTTGGAATCTCTGTAATGCTCCATTTGTTTAAAATGCCAACAGACCAAAGACCATCAGGAACCACAAAGACAAGTCTTCAGCAGTACAGACTGTGAAGCACCTCTAGATTTCAGAAACCAGCTCCATGTAAGTTTTCAGGATTGCAAGTCCAAAATGAATCAAATCATGTTCTAGTAGCTCTGCTCTTACCAATTCTGCTTGTGCACTGTTCCTTTGCTTTGAAACAAACCATCCTTTAGACAGTGTTTTACACTGGTTGCTTTGGGCCAAGATGGACTATTATTGGAAAAAAAACCAAACCAAACACATGGGTTATTTTTTATTTATCTTTCTTCTTAAAGTTGAAAAAACATCTTGGGTAACATTACTGAAATCAGGATAGTCAGATCAGGATTGATCCCGTTCACATCACTGGATGTGAATGCCCACTGGACTGATCACCTTAGGTTGCCTTTTTTCTCCTAAGAAATGTTTAATTTAATGGCAGAGAGCCAGACAGGACATCATGCTTACACATGCTTGATACATGTCAAAGGCATAGGTTTATTCCTCAGTTTCTCAATAACATGTCAAACAGCAGAGCAAGTTAGATCTGAACTTTCTGGATAGAACCAGAAACAATTCCTGGCTTTCCATCACGATTTTTCCTCAGTTTGCTTAAGAGATGTTAAGATTCAACCAATGTTTTCTTTAAGAAATATGTAAGCTCACTCTGTATGTATGGTCAGATTTTTGCCACTCTGCTGTTTCCCTGCAATCCAATTATTAAAGATCTCCCCAAGACTCCACTTTGGTCAAACCACTGCAGGTGTCTCAAAAATCACATGGAAAAGGGCCATCTCTACAGCATCTCTGTGCTCTGTGTGCCAGGGAACATTTGCATGATGGCTTATACAGAGTGTGTGCACATGATTATTGTGCACGACAGGCTGAGGCCTGTATTCAGTGTTTGAGCAAGGAAGCCAAGATCCATCTGGCACACAGGATAAGGATGCTCCTCTCTGTGACACAGCCAAATCCTGCTTTCCTCTCACCACGAGTTACTACAGCACTTCTCCCACGATTTTTTTAACTTAATACTTTGACTTTTTACCTTCTCTTCAGGCCAGGAATAGTCCTCTGTCACAGTTTTCTCCCAGGTTTTATCTTGTTATGCATTTCAACAGCCCATGTTCTCATTTCAGACTCTTACCCTGAATACTCTTGATATATTCATTTTGAGTTTGGCAAACACCTGGAAAGACAAAATACAGTGTGTACTCAGAGAATTATTTTACTGCATTTGTATACAACACCAGTGCTAAAATTTGAGATTGACACTCTCAAGGAATTTCAAGAAGACATCATCATTGTTTTGATACCACAGTGCCCCAGCAGAAACGGGACCACATCACCTCTACCCTTGCCTGTTGCCCTGCCCCCATTTTAGATCAAAAACTTGGAGAAATGGACTCAGCAGATTTTTTCCCCCTATCAGAACAGTGCAGGACAGAATTCCCTTACATGTGAAGCAGGATTACTGTGGCATGCATACACTCCTGTTCAGTACCAGTGTCTTTGAACTGCAAAGAACAGAAAAAAAAGCCTTGCAATGAAAACTGGCTTTGATCTCACAGCCCTGGGTTCAAGTCTAGCACAAAAGCAAGAGCTCCTCATCTGGGAGCTCATGCAATTGTGCCACATCAGCTGGTGATGACACCACCAGAATCCTCAGCAAAGACCATCCTCACATCCAGCACAATGTAAATACAGAACTAAACCCAAATAAGTACTGAGCAGTGCCAGTTATACTTTAAATTAGGAAAATAACTGTGAGACTGTCTAAGGCAAGAAATTTGATTAACAGGTTTCAGAGATGTGTCCAAGAGAGAGACACTTTGACTTCCGTCCCTCTGATGTTGAGTTGGCTCAAAGAATGTTGTCATCTTACCTCAGTTTCCTGGAACAGTTGGAGGACCAAAGTTGGAGCTCTTCAAAGTTTCCCTGTCCCAATGCCGAGTATTCTCTCTCAAATATGCACGATTCATGCATGTCTAGGGGATTCCTTTAGCCATTTGTATCTTGGAGTGAATACACAGGGTTTGAAGCCACTGGAACTGCTCACTAATAATAAACTCTATGGTGCACATCAATTTGCATAGGAGCCAGGAATCCTTATTGCATAGTTAAAGGGTCGTTAAACTGTGAGCAATTCAGTCACTCTCTTTTCCTATGCCACTGGTTCTATCCTGATTTTAAAGATATTATAGTTGGGTGAACTCTGTTACTGAAGGTTGCCTCTTAGAACTGAGTGATGTTTCGTTACTCACAAGGTACACCAGGCAGTTTTGTGGGGTGTTAGGAGACCTCAGCATTCTAGCAGCTCATCTCTGTATTAGCAAACAGCCCTGGCACGCTCACTACAAAATTCACTGTGAACTGCTCTGCCAGCTTTTATTGGAGTAATTTGCTTGCCAAATAAAGATACGTGACTGGGACTTGAAAAAAAATATTGCAGTAATATGAAAAATAGGCAGAGAAAATACCTGGTACATCAAGGAATGTCTTCGTCACCATGTGGCCAGCCCACAGCATCTCACACAAGTTCTTTATAACCCTGTTCTTCATCTTTTATTCAGCCATCCCCTCCCAGGGTACCACTTAGTGCAAAGAGTGTGTTTGGGATTGCAGCAAACACCAATGATGACTACCCCTCTCTGGCTGGCTGTGACCAGGTGGTCTGTAAAGCGTGGAACTCTCTTCATGTTTCTCCCAGGTTTTGCCAGAGGTATCAGCTGGGATACTAAGAAGACATTGGGCAAATCCAAACTTTCATGTGCCCTAATGAAGATAAGGACCTTTTCCTTCCCTGATGTGGAAGTCTGCTTCCTCCCTAAAGAGAGACCCTCACTAGAGGAGACCCATTCCGTAACCACCCTCTGCACTTGCTGCTCCGACTGAAATCCTGTGTTCTGCCACTGGGTCCGAGTCTGCAGGTAACAAACCACACAAACTCCCCAAATAGGGCAATATCCTGAGCATGCAGCAGACAGATTGGAGCTATGACACTTTAAGAAGCAGCTACGCATGAAACTACAGGAGGCACAAATGGGGCATGCAAGAAATCCTGCAACTGCACTCAGCAGTACACAAGTGCAAAAGAACTGGACTCCATTTCTGGCCTGAACTGACAATGACTTGTGAGTTTTCCAACAGCCAGTCTGCCTGGAACAGCCTAGGAATACAGCATCTCCAAACCACACTGCCAACAGCAGAGGCTGCCAACAGCAACTACAAGGTAATCCTGCAGCACGCAAAATATTGTGTGAGAGGGATTTTCAAACCTTGCTATTTAAAATATCCTTGGAATGATGGCTCTGTCCTGACACTCAATACAGACAACCCCTGCTTCATGTTTCAGTGGCAACAACTCCCTTTGGGGAAGAGAAACATCTTGCACTCATAAGGGAACTGCACAGAGCTGCAGCAGAACAGGCACAGGCTGCTCCAATGGTCTCAAGCCTTTCCCACCAGCCTTTCAGGTGAGGGGTCAGGCTGTTTGTGAGCTCCCTGAACACATTCAAGGGGCGAGTAGAAATTTTCTCTGTGCGCCTCTCCACACCCATATTACTTTCTTACTGCTGTAAGAAAGGTGAGTAAACTCATCAATGTGACAGATAAGAAAGGAGAGCAAACGCTTACATCGTGCACCCAGAGTAGGTAAGTGCCATTCACTTGAACTCACAAATTCTCCTGCCACACACTGTTGTCTTGACACACAGCCACAGACACCCAGGTCGACCAGCCTAACCTGCAACAGCAGCTGGTTCAAAGCAGTAACACAGTTAAAAGCTTCCATTATCCAGCATTATCAAAGGGGAGAAGCTTTATTAACAGGTCTTTGACTTCCAGAAGCCTGGACTTTTTTCACTCAGCCCCTTTCCACCACCACAGTCAGGCAAGACACTATGGACCCAGCTGCCACTGGCTTCTGGGGTGCAAGATTGGGCCAGTCATTCATACCATACAAAATGCTGTGCTTCAGATTAAAATGCTGCTCAAAGAAATGCATCTGACATTCTCTCCTGAAGAAACTGCTGGACAGGGCATCTTGAAGCTAAGAAACCCAAAACACGTTACAAAGGAATTTGGGCAGCTGTGAGACAAGCAACTGCATCAGGCACTGATGAATTCACCATGCTCCCTGAGCTATTTGTATGTGATTTATCTCAGTTTCTAGTTAATTTTTAACAGGCCCCTGTCCCTTGCCAAGCATTTGGCAAACTCACTGCATGTGCTCCAGAAACAAACATCTAAGCAGCAGTTCAAAGAGGATGCTGTAAATGGAGTTTTTACTCAAAGTAAGAAGCATTGCTTAAAATCCTATTTCTCCTGTATCTGAAAATGAACAAACTCTTTTGCCCACATCAAAGAATTGAAATGCAACTTCCCTGCCTTCTCCATCACATTTTAATGTGAACCACAGCTGCTTTTCTTCCTACCTAGGTACAAGGTGTCATTCCTATCTCGTATGCAGACCTCTCTAAGGGCTCCAGAGTAGATCCTTCAATTAAACAAAGCTATCAACATTCAAAGTCTTTTACAGGGTGTGTTTGCACCAACACAAACCAGGGCAGCATGAGGACAAGACAAAGGGAGCAGCCTCACATTTCAGGACACTACTATTTTGCTGCAGGTCGTCCAGTCTAGCCCACAGTGACATCAACCTGTCAAAAGCTCTCCAGAGCCCCCAGCAATTGGATAAACACTACATTTGAAATACTGGAACTCTCACCTGTAAAATGCAAACCCTCAAGATGCCTCCTCTAGTTCCAGTCATTTGAATCCTTTGGGCTGGTGGAGAGGTGGTGCTGCTCGCTACCAGCCCCGGCTGAGGGCTCTGACTCCAGGCAGGACCCAATCCTGCCACTACTGCCCTGGCTTCAGTGCAGGCTGGAGCCCCCAAGTGTGAACAGATTCAAACCAAATCTCTAAAATCAGACTGGAAGAATTCCCACTTGCCTCTGAGCCTTCTGAGTTGGGCAGTCCAAGAAGCACAACCACCTGAATTTACACAGCCCATCAGGCCTGCACTACCCACACCACAGTGCCAGGGCAGCCCAGGAGCTGGGATGCTGAGGGTACACTGGACTGACAGCAGGTGAGTGGGCACTGGTGTTACTCCTAAGCATGACCAAGTCTTTGATTAAGCAGCAAGCAGCCAAGGCTGTGAACTCAGAGGTGGAGTGTTTCTTTATCTTGCCCAAGGCAAGTGTGTGTATGTGTCCTTTGGAGTTGCATGTGCTCACCACAGCACACCATGTGGGGGTACAGCTCCCCATCTTCTGTACCTCTCATCCCCCTTCCTCCTCCTCATCCTCACAAAGCTTTCAGAGTTTCTCCAAATGCATTTTACCCTCCAGTTTGTTCCAAGAGCCCAACTTCTTTCTCTCTGTCTTCCAGCTCTCTGTTGCTGCTGTGATCTTGTGCTTTTCATGAAAAACAGGCTATCAAAGCCTTTCTCCTCAGCCGCATACTTCTAAGTTTAGGCCTCCCCATCTACCAGGAGCATTCAAGTGAGGTATCAAGCACTGCACCTGGCAGCGTTTTCCAGATCCTGCCTGAACAATAATAAAGTTTCTTTGCCTCAGGACTTGCTGAACCCAAACACTGTTTTCTCTGGCACGAGAGGCCAATTTACTCCTGGAGATAAATATTAAACAAACAGGAATTTTTTGACTTTAGGAACTAAGAAGCTAGAACATTTTCCTGCAGCCACAGTCACACCCCTTTGTGCTTGTAACACTGAGCTATTTTTAAAAATTCATTCCTGTGGTATTTTCCTAATAGCCATAAAGCAGCAGGCATTCTCTATAACACAATTTGCTATTATTACTCCTTCTATGCCTTCTATGACCTTCCAAATTCAGATAGATTAGCCAGCTGTCAAAAGGAAAAAAAATTATTCTCTTTGTAGCCTTTCCTCTATTGCTTGTTTTCCCCAGGCAGCGGCTCAGATCTGGCAGGAAACCAACTTAGTTCCTGCCCTAAGACTCCATCATATTTTGGAAAAGACCATGTCCTGAATGTTGCAACTTGGGGCTTCTGCATGCTAAAAAAAGCAAATAAAAACTTGTATCTTTTGCCAGTGCTTCAACAAACAAAAATAGTGAACCAACCCCAAGTGAAGAATTGTTGCCCATCCATACACTCTGAATACCCTAAAAAAATAAGATTAGTATTTGAAATTTGCCAAGGGGCACCAACATCAGCCATTTAACAATGATTTCAACAATCATACTGTTTTCTCCATCCAGGAGATGACAGGTAAAATGAGTTTGTGACCTAGCTAGTAATTTTTTAAAAAGCAGAGTCTATAGCAAATGATGATATAAGCCCATATCAGCATGAGGACCTCTTGTTAAAATAGCAGGCAGAGACACAGAGCACTTAGCTGTTCTCTCTCCTCTGCATTTGTTCTCTGATATAAAATACAAAACATTTTTTCTAAGGCCGTGCAAATATAAACAAAGATTAAAATTAGGACAAATATCTCCTTCTCCTGATTTCATCGTCTGAACCCTCAATTAAGCTCCTCAGTAAGCATCTATTTTCTATTCATACCCACAATTTATTTCTGCTTGCCCATGGTCCGTGCTGGGGGAGAGCACTCCCATGCAATCAACCTTTCACTCCCAGCTCTTGACCTCATTTCTTTTCCATCCTTTTACACGTTCCAGCCTTCTGACCATCTCCTAATGGTGAAATCAGCTTTTTGCTGCCTGAAGCAAGAGAAAAATGCAGTGGCAACATACCCTTAATGAAGAATGGATTGCCTCTTGCCATGTTCTCTACGTGCCAGAGCAAGTCTGTAGCCATGTGTCACCCTTGCCCCAACCTGCTCTGTTGCTGCTGCCCTCAGCAATGTTTGTGAGGCCACAAGATGTGGCAAGTTCTGGAGGAACCCCTCATGGCTCTGGTTTGCATCTCGTCACACTCCCCCTGCTCCTGCCAACACACCCTTAGACAAAAGCCTCTTTCAAGCCAAAACCCAACTTACTGACACACAATGAGTCCAGCAACTGCTAATGGCAGATTTTGAAATTTAAAAATTTTCCCCTGCATGTCAATGCTCTTTTTCTTCTACCTCAGTATCTCCACCTCTGTCTTAGGGAGGTGATGAGCACAAGATACTGCAAGATACTTGCAGGTCAGAGCTTCACCTGGCAGTACAGCCCACCCATGTCACCTTCCTCCTGGAGCTCACACTGCAGAGACAGCACCACTAAGCCAAGTGTTACTGCTCTGCTAGGAAAGTACAGTCACATCAACTCAGATCACAGCAAATTTTTAGATCAAACTGTGCTGGTTTTCATCATCTGATATTCTGGCCTATGAATTCCATCATCATTCATTTAGTCAGAAATTATATTCAATTCTCATGTACATCAGGATCAAAAAATTTACTTTGTTCCTTCCATGTCAAAGTTAAGTTAAAAAAAAAAGCTGGTGGGTTTCAGAGCTTCCTAAAGCTAAATGCTAATAATTGCTGGATGAGAAAACAGCAAACAAAAAGTTATCAACAACTTCTACCTAATTTCAGAGAGCAAACAGAATAAGGACTTCAAAAAAAAGAGCCAAATTCCACTAGAAAAAAAAGTAAGCATTTTTTCCTTCTAATCAATAGTTCTTGCAATAATTCCAGTGATTTATCTACATTTCTAGACTCTTTATTTGTTCTCACAGACACTGGAAATTAAAAAATAAAATCAACTTTCAACTCCTCTGAACAAGCTACAATGAAGTGCAATGGATAACAAGTTGAACATGCCTCTAGCAGGCAGCCAATTCCAACACTACGCATTTATTTATATAGGAGGAACAACACATATTTTTTATATACATATGAAAAAATATATACCCATTTATGCATCCAGGTAGCACATGTAAGAAGGGTCACTGGAGAAATATTGCCAAGGCTGGTCAGTGCTGGAAAACAGGACCTCCCAAACCCCTCCCTGGGGCTTTCTGGAGCAGCAGGCACCACCTAAGGAGGAAAGACCTCCCCTAGTGCCAGGTTTTCCCCATTTCACAGATGCAAATCCTCAGCAGTTTGTCAGGCTCTGCTTGTTATAACAAAAGCCTTCAGTGTCCTGACATTTAAAAAGGGTTCAAAGAAACATAACATGAGCTAGTTAAAAATACCATGTGGAGTGTGTACACACACCCACCCTGCACTAAGCCAAAAATCATGGAAAGCAAAGATTGTATGGCCTAATAACACGTCCTACCTATCCCCCCTCTCCTGCAGAGCTCCTCCAAAGGAGTATCTACTCTGTTGCCCTGCCTGGTGTGCTTTGAAAGCCCCAATGACCCCTTCTTCTCAGCAGGCAAAGAGCCTGTGCACACCCAGGCTGTGCCTGGCACAACAGGGCAGAGCCTGGCACCTCCAGGGGTACCTGATGTAAACAGATGATGGAGGGATCACGCTGCAGTACTTTTCCTGACCTTCAGCCAGAAGGTTTGTTTTACCTAGTTTGAAGCTCCTCCTCTTGGAGACCACCCAAAATGTCTTTGTACAGTTCAGGTTGTGTCTTAATCACGTGGCCAAACTTAAGCCCTGCGGCTCTTTTGATCTCTCATGGTTAATCAAACTTCTCGGTCACTTTGCCACTGTTGATGCTGCTCTCAGATGCAGGGACTGCTACAGAGAGAAGAAAAAATTATCAAGAAATAAATGACGAATAACATCCACATAATGCAGATAAACCACCACCACCAGTATTCTGTCTCTTTGCTGGGAAAATTCTACATGTCCCAGGTTTCCACTACACAGGGTCGTTTTATATTAAAAAAATAATGTAAATTAAAAAAATAATGTAAACTATATCGCCAACCCTACTGTATAAAATAACAGAAGGTTACAGACTATGCAATGAGTAGCCAGGCAACCAGACTTCCTGCATGACAGTTCTGGGAAATTATGATACTGTGCCAGAGCCTGACAGCAGCCCTGGGTTACTGCCTCCGAGCAATGCCTCCAGGCTGCTCTTCCTACCATGCAATTCATCACTGTTCTGCTGCTCACATCAGCATGCTCTGAATGCCCAGTGTCAAGCTTTGGGTCAGGGTGCATTTCACGCCACCTTTGCGCTGATGCAAAAGTGATGCCACAAAGTGGCAGGAAAGAAGGCGTTGGGCTCTCAGACTAGGAAACATTGAAAGAATTGATGGAGAAAATCCCATGCCACTGTAAGAGAAAGATTGTTTTTGGAAAGTCAGTAGTGCCCAAATAGTTTATGCTACAATAGTTAATTAATATTTTTATACTGTGCCGCTGTGATCCATGAGAGATCTTACACTAGATGCTGTATGAAGAAGGAGTTTTTTCAGGGGAATCACACCTGTTATGCCATTTGCTTTGACAGATAAAAGCCCCAAAACAGTCTTCTCATCTCTTCTTTAGGGTACTTTTTATGTGGAAAGATTATTTTCAATAAAAAATATACTTGACTCTTGCAATACCCTCCTGACTGGTACAGTGCCATCATCCAGAAGAAACCTCTCTCAGATTAATTCAGCATAGCCTGCTAACAGCACTTAAAGATCTTTTTGTTCAGCATTATAAAATTGTTTGTCTCCTGAATATAAGAGTTTCACTTCAGGCCCTGCCAAGGTCAATATGCAAGATAAATACTCTCCCCCATCATGGCCTAGTGGGAGGTCTCTTAAGCACCTCAGGTGTTGCAGGTTTGCCATATAATCCCTGGGGAAACATGAGATCCAATGTTTCACAAGCTAAATTATGTCAGATTTCAGAATGCAAGCAAGATTTTACTTCAACTACTCTGTTCTAACCCTCTCTGATACAGAAAAGAAGGGATCCTCTCTTAATCTGGGGTACTTTGACTCACAGCAGTAGAAAAAAGAAATCAATATTTCTTATAGGAATTGCTGCACGAAGAGATTTAGTTGACCAAGAGTTGTCACACCAACGTCCTCCATGAAAAGTTAAGTGCCTGGAACTGAGGAGGAGGGGGATTGGGAACGGTGAGTGGGCGAGAAACACCATCATTCACTCACCCCTAAAGCAGAAAGAGATCAATTTTATCCATTTTAAGACTTCTCTCCCTCAGAGTATCTTCCTTAAAAATCACTTTCCCCCCCCTTAAAAATTGATGTATCTTTAATAGCAATAATGTCAATACTTATTTTTGTTCTTGTTTTGCCAGTGAAAGTCTGTGCCACTTTGAATAATCTTTTCTCCAAATGAACCCATAAGTTTAGCTTTCATTGTGTTTGGCCCGGAATGAATATGTGCCCCGATAAAGTGCAATGACATTCGCTGAAATCTAACTACATTTCATTTGGCAAAAGTATAATTCAGAGGTCTACATATTCCTCAAAACATCTTGGGTATTCAATTAAGTTCATAATGAAATAGGAGTCATTCATAGGAATAATCTGTTAGCCTAAATCAGGAACTTTATACCTGAGGACACACACTAACACATTCATGAAAAGATGATGTGAGTTTATCTTGGTTGGACTCTATCTGTACAGTTTGTGTCAATCTGCAGCATTTCACTGTCAGTACAGCTACTGCTGTCTGCACTACCAAGCTAGAACAGACTAATTAAGTCTAGTTAACTCTGAGTCCTGACCCCAATGTGTCCAACAAACCTCCAGACAGCTAAGGAAAAACTTGCCCTTTTTAATTTTCAGCAACAGTATGAGCTATTGAGACTTGTCAGAGATGCTGCCATCTAAATATGCTTCACAAACTTCTGAGTTTTGACTGCTTCACTGTATTTCCTGAATGCATTGTGCCTGCAATTTTCCTCCTCTGAATCACACAACTCATCCATGTCAAAATAAATTTATCACCTATTAATTTCCATTCTTCTGCTCAGACAGTTATTTCACACCTCCAGCAGACAAGGGCAGTGCAATGGCAGGGCATCAGGCTGGTAACCTAGGAAGTTACACCATTCCCTCCCTCTTCAGTATATGCACTTGGCAGTCTTCTGAATAGATTTCTGGCAAAAGATAAACCAGATACATTTTTTCAGTTTTAAGAGAGCTCTTCCCTGAGTTCATAGACCTGGTGTCCACTTTGACTCTTTCAGTTTAAAGAAAGATGCAGTTTTTCTTGTTCTGCTGTAATTGATGAAGGCTCTTTCCTAAAAAACATTTCATGGGGAAGTTAAACCCTACACAGAAAACATTTCACAAATGATGAAAAGTTGTCACCTTTGACAATTCCATTTTCAAGAGAAAAGAACAAACCAGAAAACAACAGACCCGAAAATAAGCATGCTTTAAAGGACTGAGAGGCAATTCTTAAAGGAAACTGAATCCATGTATCTGACACAGCAGTGATACAGCTGGATAGAGCTCCACTTCTTGACCATCCATGTCAAAGATTAAAAAATAAAACAAGTCAAGATACTTTCTAGTGTGGAGTAACCCAATCTCTCACAGAAAAGCTCTCAACTTGATTAAACTACTCCATCCTGTCTTTCAGTCAAATTAAACTCAGTTTTGCTTTCCCATAATTCTACTCTATGGTGCCTCCTTGCTACCAGCAGAGTGGGTGTATTTTTCCACAAGAAAGTACTGGCAGAAGTGCAAAGGAAGTGTACTTATCATCATGCTCTCACCCTAATGCCCAACTAAAACAAAAGCTGAGCAAACCAGTTGTTTTCATGTTTGGTAAATCAGGTGGCCAGCACCAGCTCTCTCCCACCCCAACCTCATTTGAAACTGATGCCACTCGTCAGCAGCAGCACAGCTGCTCCCTGAGTGCTGCTCTGTCAGCACAGCACCGCAGTCTCTCATTAGGACAATGTTAATTTAATTAAGAATATTTTAACATGGACAAAAGGCAATTAAAAAGCCTGTCAGTCATTGTATACAGTTTCCCAACTTCTGTTCTTTGAATATATGAGCTCATCACAAACCTGCCACCGATACACCATGCTATCAGTCAGGCTATCAGTCCTCTTTATGACACAGTGTCTGTAGCACACAATGAACACCCTCTCCACCTCATACATTTACTCAGCTCAGTGGCAGAGTTTCATCCCCAAGCTACTTTAAAAAGGTGGTTGCTTTTTGAAATTGCCTTACACTGTTCTCAGATTACAAAAAGAACCCTGTCCAACAGACTTCAGACGTGGTTCTTTTTAAAAAATACACCTACAGGATTCCTTCTGCAGCCTGAAAAGGGAACAGAGCTAACACCTTGGACACCTGGTGAACACAAGTACAATCTTCCTCCCATAAGTTCAGGTTAACAGCAGTTAGCATTGTTACATGAACAGCTATCCCTGCGGGAAGGTGCTCCAGGGGGACCACTGGTCTAGAGGATACCTGTTTGCAGTACCAGCACATGGACATCTGAGAACTGAAACAGCCCTCGAGTCTGCCAGGCTAAACACCACACTGAAGCCAGCAATCTGCAACAACATTGCTCTTTAATGCCCAGTCTAGTAAAGTCTCACACTCAGCTCTGCCAAAATCATGCTATCAAATGCCAGGTTGTCATATCCCACTGATCTGCACTGGAATACACTCCCTGAAACACATCCAAGAAATGCCACAAAAGCATGCACCTAGAAGTGGCAAAAATAATAACCCCAGAAAACAAAAAAGGGAGGTAACAATAGGAGAATTCATTGGAGGAACAGCAGCATAACAGAGCAATGACAGAAAATCAAGCCCTAGTAGGGTAGAGAAGTCATGCAGAGCAAACATGACATCTGTCATTGTATTAAGGATCTGGAAAGACAGACAAATCAAGCACTGGAGCACATAGTCAAGTTTTCTCTTACAGTTCAGTATGGAAGTTTCCAGCCAAAACAATGATATTTGCTATAAGCTTCAGTGTCTTGCCTCAGTGTTCATTTGGGGGCAGATCAGATGCAAAGTTTTCTTTCTAAGTGACGGTTTCTTACTCACCATGAATCCTAATAAAAGACACAGGGTATGAGACACACCCAGAAAATACCCAGTCTGGATTGCTTCCATTTACTTTTCTTCTTCTGTGTCCAAATTGATATTGCTGCTCTTGACAGATGCTTTTAACAAGAGGAGTGCCCAGCTTGGTCCACAGCTAAAAATGCATTATGATCTTTGCTGATGGTTGGATTTACTCCACTGTTCAGGCAGCTGTCTAAACTACTACTCTAAGTATGATATTCAGCTTGCTGCATTAATGTCGGATTTCCTGTGTGCAGTTTTAACTGGAAGGAAATTGGCCTGATCACAGGCTGAGTGAGAACAACATTTATACCCTTGGAGGTGGTATAAAGAGGAGAGAAACAATAACTGGCTGGCATGAAACAGAATCTGTGTCACAGGGGAAAAATGGACACTTGCATCCTTCAGGATTCTAGTTGGCACCTTTCCTTTCAGCTCCAAGCTGAATGTTTGCCACTGGAAGACACAGAAGTCTTGCTCTGTAGTTGTATACAAATCCCAAAGACATTAAGGGAAACAGCAGGATATAAAAGCTGGCTAAAACCAAAAACCCTGGGCATGAAAAACCAACACAATCAACATCAGTGTTACTTCTGGTAAATGACAATTGACATAGCTGAGAGTTGAAAAAGGGGGGCAAAGAAAACCAAGGAGAGAATCTGCTACATTCTAGAAACTGCTCATTTCTCAGGATACCCTTATGTCATGAGTGTGCCACAGGACACTTGTCACATTAAACAACTGCCCACAAGACACAGATGTATATCTGATAATCTTTCCTTTGGCATGAAATGTTCTGCATGTCATGCTCTGAACGCCTTCCCAGAATGTGAGCTCTTGGCTCACTAATGAGACGTGTCCCTCATTTACGCATGACTGGGCCTTAGACTTCCCGAAGAGGCCAGACCTACCTGAGGGGCTCTGCAAAGCAAACACCAGCTTCAGGAAAGGCAGTAAACACGAGAATACCTCTTAAACAAATAATTACACAAGCGCAATACTGGGAGAACGGATACATTCCAGACTCGCACTAGTTGAGAGTTTCTGGATAACAAATTAGTTCAGCAACACTTGACATTAATCCCTTTGTTCTCTGTACATATTAAATTGCTCCCATGTTGTCTGTGGTTAACAGATAGAATATGGGGAGCTGTCTGTTACCTGGAAGTACTCTGAATAATAAAGAAAGAGTCCAGTTTCTATTCTTTTTTTAATGGTAAAAACCCCTTCCATGCTGGCAGTACATTCTAAATGCCTACACAAACATTTTATTTGACTTTGCAGGTCTCCCAGGTTTCCATAGCCCTTCTTTCCCCTCTGAATGGGTCTGAAGTTAAAACTCTTCCAGTGATACCTGACTGTAACTCCCACCTGCACTGCCAATATTCTCCAGCCCTCCTGATATTTGAAGAAACCCACTTGGAGACTGAAGACTCTGGATTTTTTGATTAAGCTACAGTAAAATATTCCTTTTAATTAAACATAATTTTTGTATAATTAATCCCCACAGAAAGCATTAATTTACCTTGCTATCTCAGATTTCCCCAGAGAAAACCTTTACAGTTCAAATGATCCCTCCATGTATCATCATAAATTATTGTACCTCAGTAATGCAGCCTGCAAGTACAAAGAGCTTCCCACACGCTGGTTCTGTCAAAACAGAACATATATGCCACATACAGCACACACATGAATTCCAGCCTTCAGCAAAACAAATCCTGCCACAAGATGCTCCAATGTGAGCCAATCTGTCAGCATCACCAAGACTCTCTCCTTCACAGCTCTGGTGTTTCACATATGTCAGCAACCCAGGAACCATCAGTATGAGCCAACTCAACAACAATCTGGTGACTAGGCAATCTAGTTTCCCAGACTTGCCCTCTTTGGAGAACTGTTCCTTGAAGTTTTTACCTATTAAAATGAAGGCTGTTTTCCATTTTCATTAAAACTGCAGGATTTTTCTTGGTGTACTTAGAGATGTGCAGTGCAGTGTGCACAGGGATGTTTATTTGAGCACCAGCTCTGTTAATTTGCCTTGGAAGAGGGAAGAAGTACTCCACCATGACAGCAACTTGGGGATTCATTTCATGCAGCACCAACAGCTCTCATGTGCCCTCCCAGTTCTGCTGCTGTGTTGGGAACAGTTGTACCAGAGAGGGAGCAATATTTCCCCAGCAGCTCCTCTCCATGAGGTCAACTGGACAGATACCTCCATATGTCTGGGGGGAAGGGGGGGATTGATAAATATAAATGAATTTTAGTCTATGCTAAAATACTTTTGGTTTTGCCTCCTGACTGAGGCGTGAGTTCTGAATAGCCCCCTAATATCTTCCCACAAAATAAGTCTAGTCTGTATTATAGGGCACAGGGGCATACTGAAATAACTTTTCCCTGTAGCCATTTGAGCTTCAAAAAACTCACAGAAATTGCTGTCAATTTAGCCAGCATTTACTCTTACTATCTGCCATTTGTACAGGTGAGAGCAGCATTTCTGACAGGACGGATTTTCCCTCTCTCAAGTTGTTCTTTGATTTCAGAGAAATTGCCATTTATAATTAATTGTTATGTCATTAGGTTTGGAAGCATTCTCTTTAAAAAAACTCCTTAGTTTTCCACTTGGAATAACAGATGGCACAACTATTCAGCCTCTAAAAACATCATCTCCTGCTTCCAGGAGGATACATGTACCAGGGAAACGAGGCAGGGGAAGTAGGCAGGCAGAGACAGCCTGTGTTCACACACAAGATAAGAACCAGGAGCGTGCAGGACAGGCCTAAGAAGGAACCAGGGTTAGAGACTGAGCACTTGCTGAATGAGTTTGACTGAGCAATGGACAAATTTGAGTAGAATATCTGCTCTCCTCAGTGTCTCTGTTTTCTGCACACTCCTTTGTTTTCACTGACATGAGCTGTGCAAACTTTTAACCACCTTGATGACAACAATGAACATCAACTTCCTTAGTATGTCACTTTTAAAAGCTACAATAAATAATAGCTTTTGGTCCAAAACCTGTTTTCCTTCTAAATATTGCAAAAATATGCTTGGATAATTGTTACTTCTTGACTGCAAGCAAGAACAATCCTATAGTGGATGCACTTACGTATGAGAAATCCCATGGTTTCTCAAGCTCCATGAAGAACACTAAAAAAACACCCAGAAAATCCCCCAAAACCCAGGCACTCAAATAGCTGGTAAAAAAAATAGAAGAGGGAGGGGAAAAAACCACTTTTGAAGTGTATTATATACATGTGCACTCAGAGACAAAACCTACCTACAGTATGATCCTTCTAGAATTTAACTTATAGTTTTGGAGAGTTTGATATGACCAAAGGTTACAAGCCTTTCTTGCAGCCAGACTTGCCTGCCTCTTCTGTGAAGCTCCCACTGAACTAGACTGGAGCGGGGGGAGGATGATTACTTACTGTTTTGTACTCCAGGCAGGCTTTCAGCATCAGCCAAAAAGTAATCAGCAATTACAAATTGTACTATGTGACAAAGACCATGGTGAGCACTGGTTGAGCATTCTGGCTGCACACTGTCTCCTCGGCAAGAGTTAATGAAACAATTTTTCTCCTTGGAAGCTACATCACTTCTAAATCTGAGTAAAGGCAGCCTTTACACAAGCAGTACCTCCCCTAGAGCAGGTCCCTGAAACAAAACATTACCTAATTGTAGACTGCAGCTCCACCACTACAGCCAAGAAAGGCTCCTCCGACCTCTGTGAGCAACTGCTCACAAAAGGGATGTGCTACTTGAATAGGAGAAGTTCCAGGACTGGTGTGTGTACTCTCAGGGCTGTTTACGTCCCTTCAACGTCTTTGGTGGGTGGCCTCAGTTTTGGTTTTGATTGTTTATACCCCCTCCTCTTTCCCTCAAAGTACCATCATTATTATTCTTCTAACAGCTATTCCTTAGTGTGATTAAGGCTCTCTGGATATAGGAGGTATTTTTAATTTTGGCTTAATAAAACAAAACAACGTAGCGGAAATCCCTTAGGTCTTTGAGTGAATTCAGGCAAAGCTTAAGTTTTGACCATCCCTGCTAATTGTTTCTAGCCAGCTCAGAATAAAGCATTTAAGGAACTTGAGCCTACATCTAACTCAAAGCTAGGAGTCATGACATTATCTTCAACCTGAGGGCGCCTCTGATCATCTTTGTGTCTTGCTGAATCACTAAAACAGTGAGGAAAGCAATCTTCATGCCTGCTAATATTTGAACTTCTTAAGGTTTCTTATTAAAAAGCACTCCCCTGAAAATGAAATCTGAAACAGGGTCAGCAGAGACTTTATGAGGATTTTATAGTCAGTCTAAGATTTCACAAGGAAAACAGGTACAGGAGATTTTTTTCTTTTAATCAACTAAATGAGATCAGTAAGGACAAATCTCCTCAATGAATGCTTCACTCAGGCTTGTTCTATTGCACAGACAGAATGGGTGGTCTGAAAAACAGGCTAGCAACACTAGAGGGATGGCTCTGCCAGCATTTCCCACTGAAACCATTACAGACTGTGGATGTAAATCCTGACCCTTTTGAGGACAAATTTTCCAAGCTCAAGTTCAAATTTTTAAATTTTTAGCAGCGAGTGTGGAGGCCTGATTTTCAAGAACTAGGGTCCCATCTACACCCAAATTAACAAAGGGTTCAGATTTTTGCAAGACCTCTGTGTAAGTAACTGAAGACTTCTGAAGACCAGCTGGGTGTTACAAGAAGCTGTTTCCATTGTATGAAATAACCTTTTCTTAACCTGGTTCACACCTCGTGGCACAAACACAAGTCTGATATTTCTGCACAAAACTGCAAAAGTCCAATGCTGTAGTAATCTACCAAGGTGTTGTACATTGTGAACAGGTGAGGCTCTGCAACAGGACAACACAGCATTGCAGCAAATGAACAGGTGTGCACTGGAGATTCCTAATATCCGTATGTTTAGATTCCTTCCTACCGTGACCATTTATCACACTACTTCTACGAGCAGCAGAGCTGCTTGAATTTCTTCAGTGCCTGTTTTTACCCAATATTAAAAAAAAAAAGAAAAAAAAAAGAAAAAAAAGAAGGCATCCACCTTATCTTTGCCAGAAGAGGAGGTGGCAGTTCATGACACAGTCTCAGGATGTGCTCACCCAAGAGCAGCCCTGGTCCATGAGGGATTGGTGCTCCTATAACGAGCAGTGAGCAAGAGGTCGTAGTTTGAAGCACCAGCTCTACGTGTCAATTATTCTACCTTGCCAGGAAAGAGTAATTAGAGAAAAACTCTCTGATGCCTTTAACTCTCTCTGCTACCCCCACCAGTTCTCATCCATCGACATGAAGACTTCTCTCAGTGATTCATCATGGGAGGGCTGCCTTTCCAAGGGCAGCACTGAGAGGAATTTTCCACTTCTCCCTCCCTTCCATCCACTGTGCACAGCAGCAACCCCATTTCATTACAAGCCCAGGATTCCCATGTCAGTGGCTTCAGATATTTGCTAATAAGGAACAAATAGCTTCCAGGAACAGAAAACACAATGAGTGCATTAAAAACTCTTCTGAGAAAGAAAACTCATCACATGTTTCCAATAGGGAAGGTGAGCTAAAGGTAAGGGCCTGTGGAAAGTTGAATGAAATCCTGGAGGGAGAGAGGGAGGGCCTGTTGAGTGCCCAGTAAAAGCACTATCAGGCAGGATGACAGACAGCCAAGAAGCGCAGGCAAATACTGGTTTATCTCCGGGACTTTAAGAAGAAATGTAGGGTAAGTGCATATTTGCACATATTTGACCAAGGGGCACAAAGCATTTCAAAAGGAGTAACTAGAACAACTGAGCTCAGATATATTGCAACAGCACTGGGTTCTAACTGCCCATTTTGCTGTTTTTCCTTGAGAAGCAATTGGAAAATTTCTCTCTGAAGTGACAGGAGGACTTACCTGGTTTAGTAAAGCCCTTGGATTCATGTGTATGTGCATGCACTGCATGCCTATACAATTAATGCAAAGGAGAAATTTTAATTATTACAACCTGTTTGAGCTATTCTAACTAGGTTCAGAGTACCCTCCAAAAAGAGCTAGTAGTTTTTAACAACCTTGTCACTTTAAAGTAAGATGTTTGCTAACTATATTGTTGTATTCATACACATATTACAGCTACATATATACCCATAAAGTTTTATACTAAAGTAAGTTCTCCACGTTCCTTCTTCCAGGTACATATTGTACATGGGGCATCTCTCCGGACCTGGAGTATGGGCATTCCAGCTGCTGAAGAGCTGTCATTGAACTGGTTCCACACTGTAATACTTCAGAGCCACCAAGTTCCTCTCTTGAGGACAACATCCTACATCTGATGTCACCTTTTTCTTTGAGGCTGGAGAAACAATGTTGTTTGAAATAACAGCTTTACTTAAAACAAATATTTAAAATCAGAGACATTAGCTCATTCAAATTTCAAAGGACTTGAGAAAAAAAATGCATTTAGGGTAGCAACTGAACCAAGTCAAATCAAATTAACTGACAAAATGTCACCTGTTCTGTGGAAGCTGAATACTGTGTGCTCCCTAAAAGTACGTTTCTGAAATTCGCAGTTTGTTGAATACTTCTAAAGCAATAATTATAATTACACAGCAGAAGATAGGACACAAGTGGCACAGTCTCACTCACGCTACACACTAGCTCCCAAACAAAATAAAGTTCTTTCTATGGATGTCAGTATAAAACACAAAAGCACAGCTCAGACTTGTTTTGAGTCAGCTTGCCATGAAAATGCCATGTGAGAAAAGTTTAAGGCTAAAAACCCTGTCTTTCAGCAGCTGTGAGAACATGTCAGGAATACGCAGAGGATGAATATATTCAATTTAAACAAGAACACAGTCTGAAACTATGAAAAACTGAGTAATAGTAGGAAATCCCATGCTAATTTATCTAAAATGATGACTACTAGTAAAGGCTAAATATCATGATTGATTCTATGACACTGAATTTAAAAATTCTAGTCTAGATTTATCCCTGTTAACAAGAATTATTTGTTTCTCATTGAGTCCTTTAGATAGTCATATGAAGTGGAGAAAATGCGGATGGGATAGGAAGAGAAAGATCCATCCAAAAAGCTCGATACTTCCTAGCTTGTGGTATTTTTGTGAAGCATGTGAATGCATCAGTGAGATTAGACACCCCTGCTATACTTTCATGCAAGCCTCAGTGCCTGTATTTCCCTACTGAGAAGCTGTGAGAAAACTGTTAGCAAAAAGGATTTGACATTTTACTGCTGCTGAGTCAGGCAGGGTTTTCGTGCCTTCCCAAGCCATAGTAGGACAGAACAGCACAACGCAAGCTGACCTACACATTACTCTGTGCACGCAGTGCAAACCCACTTGAAATGCTGAAAGAGCAAAGAGAACTGATAATCTAAACTAAAAATACTTTTTTTATTATGCTCTGACCTCAGCTTTGTAAGGGAGGCTATGGTTTTCTTCCTGGTATTCTAGGGCTGTAGAGCTTGGTGTTTGGCTAAGTTTACAGAAAGTAGTAATCTTCATTAACATTAAAGAAAAATCTAAGTATTGTAGTCATTGAAAATACATCCTATTTTATTATAGCCTAACTACACCAAAGTGTTTATTATATACTATTAACATTGTTGCTGGACATAGCTGACCAAAATTTATAGCAAGCTTTGCAATACCTAATAAATAATAAATCACTATTAGTATATTCTTGATAGGAGCTGTGAATTGTTTGTGGCAATCTGTGAAATTCATTCATTAACAGTACTTGCTAGTGAAAGGATTGTTTACAAAATTAGTGATAGAGAACTCATATTAATATGTCATCTACCTTTGGCTTCCAAAGAAAGTGTTTATTCCTAGGAAAGATATATTTAGTCTTCGCTGTCTGCTCTGTCCTCACACTCACACACAGTACTGTGGTCACAGTATTCACTGTATATCTTTTTTCTACACTGAGAAAAACAAGGAAATGTTATTAGCTTGTTTTAGTGAGGGCAACTGAGTCACCGAGATTATAAAAACATATCAAAAGTTTGTAGCAAGGAAGGCAATAATGGCCTGATAACTCAAGCTACTGCCATATGCACTGGATTTCCTAAAACCCCATAATTATTTTATGTACCTGTTCTGCACTCTCAGTTTTACTCCTTTGGCCAGCTCTGCTGAAAAAAAGCTGATACCACCAGATGCTGTTTCTCTCTAAAATGAGGTAATGCAAGATAATTCTAGACAGACAAAGAGGAGACATTTAATACTGCTTCAGTTAGGAAATATTAATTAAAGCAGTGATCTGCAACTTTTCCCTGGATTGTTCCCACTGAATACAATGACTACCATACTGCTTTACTGTATCTGCTCTTTTACACACATTACTGTGTCTGCAAACTTGGGTGTCCCTGCCCCTAAAGCACGTAAGGACCTATCACCAAGGAAGGAAAATACATGAGTTACAGGAGAGCATGCACTGGGGTCTCTCTACCTTTACATGCAAGACCACTATTAGAGATTAATCTGAATATGGATTTACATTATGGTTCAAGAAATTTTGGGAAAAGGCTTTAGAAAAAACACTTAAAAATAGATTCAGTGATAATAATACTCCACTGATTCTGTTTTTGTTTAAATTCTGTATAACACTGGTTTATTAAATGTTGATAAAATGAGACACATACAACAATATTGAATTATGTTCAATCACACATGCTTATGGCAGTACAAGAATAATTTTTAAACCTAAATGAATGGAATACAGACTCTGTTGTCATAGAATAGAGACTGTTGTCCAATAGGTATTTTGGTGCTATTATTTAAAGAACACTACCAGTAGCAAACTTAAAGCTTCATGGTTACTTGAAATGCAAATGAAACACTACTTCCAAACGAGCCTGCAGTTTCTGGCATTAGCTTTCTGCTAAGTCTGGAAACCTAAAAGATTGACAATACCAGCATTATAGCTTGGGATTCAAAGAAAAAGGAAAATCTGCAATTTTACTAGTCAAATACACAAATTTAATGTTAGCTCAGTCAGCACAGATCAAGTTTCATCACTTGTCCCGGAAAGAAACACTCTTTTGGGAAAAATAGTAACTCTTTCAGTCAATTTTCACAAGCTGGGCCCAACAAAAAGAATTAAAAATAGCAAGATAAGACTGATGACAGTAAAGTTTCTAACATAACAATGGGAGAGGCCAGTCTGACTCATCAGCAAAGATAACTGGAAATGGGAGATTAAAAGGCCATATTCAGTCCCACACAATTCCCAGACCTCTCAGTAACTCAATCTGAACACTGTGAAAGCTAAATAAAGACATATCCAATTTTTTATATGAACTGAAGGAACTTGGTAAGATACAAACATAAATTAAATCTCAGGGATACTGTGTACAACATTCACACCCTGTAAGTAAGAACAGCAAGCGTGTCTCAGGCCACAGAACTAACAGGCTCTCACAGTACCTCCTTCAATAATAACGAGTGATGCAGCTGCTGAAGAACTAAGTTGCGTCACTTGGGTTTTTTTGTTTTGTTGAGTTTTGTGTGCTGCAGCTCTGAAGTCCAGCTAAGAGATATTCTAACAAACATCTTCTTTAGCTGGCTAAAATACCAAAATAAGTGTAGATACTAATATCCAGAAGGTCACAGAAATAACATCATACCACTGTGTGATGCCTACACAGATTAAGAATACCCAAAGGCACAGGCAACACATTTAAGTGCAGTGGCCTTGTCAGTAAGCCCAAGGATAGATTAAAATCAGGAAAAAGAAGCAAGGGAAGAATCACATGAAATTTAACCCTTACCCACTCTGACAAATTATTTAGTCCTTAGTCCTTCTAGTGACCATCCAGGAAATCAGAAAAAGAAATTACCTACGTGAAAGAATACATACCACTGTCTGCCCAGCTGCTATGGTCACTGTTTCTAGTTCAAATATCAGGAAGACTCTACCAAAAGACTCTACCAAAAAAGACTACCAGTGGGGAGAACATAATTTGAAAGGGAAAACATATGCTACATTAAAACAACAAAACCTCTCAAAAATCAACAAAACCTCCCCAAAATCAACAAACCAGAAATACCTTAAGTGAACCAGATTAGTGAAAGTTAGAGTGAAGTAAACACTGTAACTTTCCTCCTTTCTGCTACATTAGCTGAGTTGTTCCCATCCTGAACTGGGAAGGTACTGTGGTCACAAGGAACCTAGACATGGAGAAACTGGGATGAAAAAGGGAAACAAAATGGGTGCAGGAAGGGAGGTTCCTAGGATAAGAACAAATAGCCTTAGTCTTTGCTCCAAAAAAAGAGGACCAAACAGACAAATACACACTTGTGAAACCAAAAACAAACTCAAGGAACTTAGATGCAAACTGCAATAAAAAGCTCAAAGGACTGTATGTTGTCTAAGAAGGACACTCAAGTGTTAGCAGCAATTGTTTCACAGTCTGCAATGATTAATAGGTCTCAGGCTGCCAAAAGAAGGTTTAATTCCTTTGCATTTTTTAGAAGCCCACCTGGCTACCCTCTGGGAATACGGCTGTCAGGGCAGGAAGCTATAGGCCCAGGTGGCTGGGACAGATTCAGGATGTTTTTAAAATGGTAGGAAAAAAGAGACTAGGAGAGGGTGCATTTTCCAGGCCCAGCAGTGGGAAATATTTAGTTAGGATATTTTTATGCTAGCAGCAAAGACACCAACATGGAGCATTAATATTGGGTTTTTCTTTCTCCTACTAGATCTTTATGGCATCCAGTTGCAGTCTAAAACAGAGAATGACAATGGTACAGCTGGACAAACCATGCTTCTGGAAATGTACATGTTTGGAAAACCCAGCCTCCAAAAATCTTTCAAGAGCTCTACAAAACCTTCTGCTTCCCCCACCAAGAGAATGAAGACTTCCTCTTTCAGCACCTTTCACGAAGTCTCATCTTCCACAGTTTCAGCTCAAAAAAACCCTCCCAAAACAACAAACCCCAAACCCCACAACCACCAACACTAAAAACTCCACAGAACAAGTGATCAGGTTGCCCATGATTTATAGACACTGTTCCCAGTGTTTCACTGACCCCCTCTCTCTGAGAATTCTCAGTTTTGGAAGCCCATTGTGACAGAAGAAAACCAAAATAAAGTAAGGTGCTGCAATGTTCTGTTTGCCAAATTAAAAACTATTCCTGATAGAAAATCCTCAAATAAGGCAAACAATAATCCCATCTCCAGAGCAAATCCTCATTACCCTACAGTGACCTTGTATGGTGGAAACTGACATGTCTCAGATGATGCTCTAATAATAAAGAGCAGGGTGCCAAATTCACAATGCAAGCTAATATGAGACTGTAACCAGGTGAACAGGTCTTTGGTGTCATTTTGTTAATTTTACAAAATACATTTTAATCCCCATGCTTCAGTGATTATTAAGCCTCATGTCACATCAGTTTTTTCCAGCTTCAAAAATGTAAAAAGACACATCTAACACTTTCTTGTCTTCTAAAACACATTCTTCCACATTCCCATTTAATTTCAAAGCCATACTGACAGTCTTACATTATCATAACTGGTTTCCCAGTATTAAATGTAGTATTTTCAAGGAACATTCTTGAAGACAGATTCTTTTATTTTCCTAGCCTTCCTCCCATCTCCACCATTATTTTTAGAATAATGGACCTGACAAGATAGCAAACCTAACCTGGGATTTTGAGGGGGAGGAATTAGGATGTTGGTTTTTTTTCCCCTCATCTCCTGAAAGTTGGTACTTGTCTGAATCAGGTTTATTTTCAGCCTCTCAGCAAGAGATATGCCAACTCCTGTTTCTGTTGGTGCTTTAAATGCTTTCGGCTTCTTACTGCAAAGTAATTCCCACATCTTTACTGTACAGCCACCTCATGCCCTTTGTGGGAGCCTGCTTTCACTCATCTGCAGCCCTTGCACCAGTCCAGTTCAAAACCAGGTTGTTGTCTCAATCTGTCAGTTTTAAAGTTCATGTTCAAGGACTTAAAAAAGCCCCAAGAAAATTGACACCACTAGCTGAAAGAGCAGAGGGCCAAAGAAAACTCTCAACTTCCAATCCATGAAAGAGTGATTATTCTAGAATGTTTTTGAATGAAAATTAAAATTGCAATGTTTCCTTTCAAGGCATGAGCTTCTAAAATGGAAGCACACTATTATTGGCAAAATAAATGATTTCTAGTCCTAAGACACAGTACTGTTGAAAACCCACCTTTCTGGTAAGTGTAATTGTTTGAGAAATTGTTACACTTGATACAATTATAGAAACAAATTGTTAAATTCACCACAGAGTAGAAGAAATTTTCCAACTTTTGATAGATTTTGGACTGACTCAGCAGCAGCTCTTACAGTGATTTCCAATTTGGGACACATCTTTATTTCCAAACCAGATGAAAAAAATGCTTTCTCAGAAATAAAGATACAGCAATTACTTTTAAAATATTGGAGAACACACTTTTTCCACACAATATACATGGTACAGTTTCACTTTGCTACTTTCAACATTCACAGTAAAATACTTTTTCAAATAATCTAAGTGCACCTTAGAACCATCAAGTGCCAGTTAATTTTGCTCCGCAGAAATATAAGATACCAAACCCCAGATGAGGTCCTCTCTCTTTGTTCAGACTTGCCCAAGCACTTCTGCACTACATCAGTGCTGAAAGAGGTTTCTTGAAAAGCTTAAAGCTTCAATTTTGGTCAGTTCCAACCAAATCTCTATACTAAGGAACAAACACAAAGCTCCTGGGCTCTACAGCTGCCGGATAAGACACTGATCATCAGGATATCTTGTATGGCAAAGATGCCATAATGCCCTTTAGGTTCAGGATATGTGTTGTAGGTAAGACTTTCCTCTTCAGACAGATTGTCCTGAATGTTTACAGTCACTTAGATTTGTGGAGAAGGAACCGTGAGGAGACCAGTTGGCTTGATCTTGTTGATTCCTCCATCTAGGATGCAGACCCTTGGGTACTTGTTTTTCACTAGATGAGCTGCAAACTGAAACAAATGTATCATTAGCCCACTGCATATCATAGTCCTTAAATCGCAATAACATTAAGTAAGGCAAATTAAACAAAAAATATCAGACCCTTGAAGTTCTTTTTTTTGCACCAACTAGTCCAACACAGGAGCCCAGGCCAGTGTGTTGAAACAGCTGGGATGAATTTTGTGGTCATGAAAGTGTCACACTAATAACATTGAACTTTATTTATCTCTGCTTAGGCAGGATTTTACCTCATCCTAAAAGGACTGCTTAATCTCAGGGCAATCACTGGAGCCTCTCTCAAAGCATGAACTAACAGATATTTTTCTGTGTGTTAATCTAACTCCCAGCTGTTTCCTGTAGGCTCCCAAATGTTCAAGCATCACAGTTTGAGGGTATAGTCATTTGCTTACCCTGTCAAACTCATCCGATGTGACTTGATCTCACAGCTGTCAGAAATGAAATTGGGGTCTATCATCTTTAATCTTCCCTGCTCCCACCAATCTGCCCACAGGCAGGTTAAATAGTGCAAGCAGGTGTACCCCCACCACTGAAAGCCTCTCTCCTCAAATAGTTCATGCCATAAACACAGCAATTGCCACTTTCCACATAGTAACTTTGTGAAACATTATTACAAAGATATTTTGTATATCAAAACAATAATGATAAAAAAAATCAAAATTGTGTTTCAAAACACCAAAATCCAACCCAAAGGAACAATATTTTGTGCATTACAGGTCAAACTTGCCTTCTATACACTGACTACAATTCATTAAAAAGCAAGCACCAAAACAGACTAATCAGTGAGAAATTAATAGTTTTACTTAATTTCCAGTAGCTGTGATAGATTGCTCTGCCATCCCAGTCTTTGAGACTGTTGCTTTAAACTTGGCTGTCAAATCAGAAACCATTTGTAAAATCACTGAGTGCTTCCAATGGGCTATGTAAAAATTTTGCTTTTCCCTTTTTGACTCTTTAAAATAATTAGTGATGCTATTTGAGAACCTGCGCAAGCGTGATGTCCAGATAGCTAACTTTGCTCAAACAAATAAATTCCCAACTCAAGAACAGCTGTGGGCACCCCAATCAAACTCACTACATGGGATTTCTTTTTTCATTTACTTTCCTTCTAATTACCTGTTACAGTGTAACAGATACTGAGGCAGAACTAGATGTACTACACAATTACCTGTAAACATTTTGGCTGTTAAATTTATTTCAGGTAGTTGCCCAGAGAAGACCAAAGGGAAGTTCAATTATCTCTTTCCCCATCAGTTTGGGTTATTCAGTATAGGAGTCAAAGAACCAACTAAAAAAATCCCCACAATCAGGGAATCAAAGCAGCTGACAGTAAACTTACACCATATATGGATGTCAGCTTTCATGAGCAAAGTAAATGCTATGCTTTTAGAAAGGTTCTTGGGTGCACAGGTGGTGTAATATGCACAGAGGCATCACTAGAAAAGTCCAAATACCTCTTGCTATAATCACAGTCCATAAAGATGTGGTGTACAGTAAAAGAGACAAAGATAGCACTCAGCTATGCATACCATGAACTACAAAAGTAGTTTCTATTCCTAGTGAAATACTCCTACCAGACACCTCGACTTCACATGGACTTACCTGTCACCTCACAGTGCTCTCCACCTGCGACTAATGGACAGTGCTCTGTCTTGGACACCAACACTGCTCAGGGCCAGCAGAAATGAAAAATGGCAACAAGCGTTCAGGCTGGCAGGAAGCAGCTCCATGTTATTTCCTGAGTACAGCCTCCCATGTGCCAACAGAGATGTTCCACTCTCTGACTACTGATAACTTTAAAATGCTGAAAACAAACTGTAAACTCTGCTCCACGTGTTTTGAATGCCCTAACTCTAATACATTCAAGGTAATCTTAAAAGAGAATACACAAACAAATGCCTTGTACTTGGGGTTTGAGCATAAAGGCCTGTGTCCCACTGTATTTTAGAACTGTGTCAGTAGCCAAGTTATGTAAAAGTAATTTTCTTCACTGCATATGACGAGGTTACTTTAAAACCTTATAGTAAGGAATTTGTTGCTTCTTGCAGGGCCTCTGGGAAGAAAGCAGTGCAAAATCTGGGGCTGGTAGCAAATGATGGGCAGAAAGCACAAGAGCACAAGATGATATACCATAAGATGAACTTCCTATTTTTTTTTTTTTTTTTAAGTTGTCACAGAAGTGTTTTCTGTTGTCTGCCTAGTTTAAGTGAGAAATGCTGCAAATACGGCTCAAAATATTGAACATCCAGCCAGGGAAAAACCACTGAGCAGGAAACGTACTACTATCAGTACCTCACTACTGTGGGAGTTAGCTGTGAGTCAGGGCCTAGAGGCACATTGACATAAGCTGAGAGCTGCCATCCAACTCCCAATATCAGCCACCAAGAGCTTTGCACATACATCTGTCCAGGCAATGCATAGAAGACTCCAGGTTTAAGTCACATGGCAATAGGGCTTGATCCAATTAAAGACATTCTTAGTTTTACCTTCTGCGTCCCTCCATTTTTTCGCTGAAAGTAGAAACAGTAACTTTTGGTAAAGCGTAGACTTAGAAATAGCCTCTTACTAGCCTAGCAGTCTCCCTTATTTAAAAGTTTGACTTTTTATAGTTCTGTTCCTCTGTATGTGTCTGTGCCACCCTCTCCCAGACAGAGGAGCCTGTCTGTCGCAGACAAGAACAGGAACTTGTTCACCATGTTTCTGAAATGTCCCATCATCACCTGGTATCTTGCCTTGCCAAAATACACTCTATGAAGCCAGTATTTTCAAAACACAGGGGAGTGTTATTTCTGGTGTATGCACTGATGGAGAAGAAGGACTATTTGAAATAGCTACTTAGATTTTCTCCCCAGTATGACCCTCAGTTATGCCAAATATCAGTAGCCTGAATCCAAGAAATAAAGATAAAAAACAAGGTTACCTAAAAAGCTGAAAAAAAAGGTAAAATCAGTGATCCTAAAAGAACAAACTTCATGCATCAAAAAAATCCCAAGGTGCTCTTCTGAATGAATACCCCAGACTTTCTACAACAGAAACTGCCATCTTGGCATGCATACAGGGGCTCTATTTGCTTTATAAATGCAATCATGAAGTATCAACTAGAAGTTTACTAACAGGCTCCTGAATATATAATTTGTAATTTACTAAATAATCCAATTTACAAAGGTGCTGTTAAGACTGAAAATAACATGGTGAAGAGATAAGCACATGGGTTCCATCATCCTTAGCAACCTGTAAAGCACTCACATTTTAAAGAGCGATGTACTGAAACATACAAAGGTAGTGTACAATTGAATTTCCATTATACAGAAATATATTTCTGTAAATAGAAATAAACTGTCCTTTATTAAAGATTAAACTTTCTCAATTTTATCAAATGTTTGTGTTGACATAACTTCTGAAATACATCTTTCCCCATACCACCAATGGATCACACTCCTCTGTAATGCTTTTGTTTTCATTTAGACAAGAAGACTACTTGGGGGAAATGAGAGTTGTTTCCATCTGAGGAAAGGCTTTAAGGGATACTACTACAAGACTTTAAGCTTTTTACTTCCTGCTTCAGATGGTCTTTCCTCAAAATGAGATTCCCAAATTCAGTTGCTGTGTTTTCTCTGGTTGCATCTAATGTTTAAACTGAACTTCCAAACTGAAATTCTTCTTGCTGCTTTCACAGCAAATATTACATATGAAAGGATGAATATGTGAGAAACATTGTTTAATGGCTCCAATATGATGACTTTGCTGAAGACTTTGGAAACACAGTTCCTCTGTTAAGCAATGCATCCATCAATTCCAGATTAAACACCCTTCTTGGTGAGCATAACTAAGCCAGGAAGTTGCAATTTGCATTTGAAAGTAGTCATTTAAGACTCTTAATGCAGATACAAAAAGTCAGGCTTTCAAAGACAAGATCACAGAAAATTCATACCAAAATTAGGGCAAATATTAAATATTTTATCCTGTCTTGGTGACGGTCTCAATATAAACAGCATAACAGGACTGCTCCTTTAAGCACTATCAAGAACCTTAATGATCTGCACATTGCAGAATTTATCAAAATGTTTCTACTACCCTGTTCCAAGCAGCAAAGTAACAGCTTTCAAGTGCTGCATGTCTTATGCCAGGCACATCACGTTTTCAGACTGTCTACAGCACAGAGTCTAAGAACACAACAGCTTGAGCAGCCCCACTCCCAGCACCCTTCGGGCCAGCCACGAGGGTTGCTATGTACACATTATTCACTTTCACAGACATTCTTGTGACAGGCTTTAATTAAAGGGCACGCTGGGAGGGAAGGAGGAGTAACATACTGCACCAGAATACCAGAAAAGATTGCTGTGACAAGTGTTACCATGGTATAAATATTAACAGCATACTCTGAAAGAGTCAGAAGAAAAATAGAAGTTGGAGGAGAAATATCAACCGAATTTTGTATTATTCATTCATTGCCACAAGATTATTTCTAGTTTTCTACTTGTAAACTCATGCTACACAAACCTCTCAGGAGCTGCAGGCTATTTTGCTGGGTGATTTCAGTCCAAGAGCTCACCTACACCTCTCTGAAAGCTCAACAGTCGAAGTGATCAGTCTGCAACTTTTTTAACAACACTCTCCATATGCCAGAACACAGATCCAATACACAAGATTATTTTTAGTGACCTACTTCTTATATTAAAGAGTTCCAGATAAATGAAATGACACTTTAACACCATGGAAAAGATAGGAACCTAAAACCTCCCATATCAACAAAACAGTGCCTAGTTGTTGGTTATGGTATTACCATAAACTGAATGGAAGTAAAAAAAAAACCACAGAAAGGACAACTTGGTGCAAACACATACTAAGGGGTGGGAGGGGTGGAACATAGAACCAATCACTCTAACAAGATCAAGGGAAAATTCTCTACATGAAGATCTGGCCAAAGTGGAACACTTTCCATTCTATCACAAAAACACAGCAGTAATTTAAAGGACATACATGCAAAGATTTGAAAATAAGCCTACACAAACAGGTATTTAATAGCTGGTTTCGGAATAAGTTTTACTGAGAACAAAAGTAAGAGTAAACTGTCAAATTTCTTCAGGTAATAAATTTTAAACACCTGTATTTTAAATTTTCTACCTAGAAATTATATACATTAAAAAAATACCCAGTTGAAAGTGAGCACTTGACAATTAAAGTCAGTTGCCAAGATTTAGCTGCTGTAACACAGCTAATTTATACTGACTAAAATAAATGCAGTGCACACATTACAGTTGAATGGAATGTAAAATGAAAATGCAGAAAGAAAATTATTTTATTTTTCATTCAACAGAAAATAAAAAAGCTGTTAGTGAACAGAAATACAGGATTTTGAAAAGAGGTGTAACAGCTGGCTTGGATATAAAAAGAGAAAGTATGAGTCTTTGTGAAAGATTCTACCTCCTCCCCCCACGTCTAAGGGTTGCCCGAGATCTTGAATAATGGTCAAAGGAGTATTTGATAGCGAAAAACATTTCTTTGTGATTTGCAGTACTTTTTCCTAACACTACCTAAAATGCAAGTTTTGTCCAGTTTCTACTCAAACTCTACTCAAACCCTCCTGCAGCAGTCAGTCATTCAGTCAGTCAGTCCTCTTCAAAGGCTGGTTCAGATACAGTTTAGAGAAAAGCAAAACAACATTGCTCCAGACAAGCAGCACGGATATTCTAACTGCCAAATTCACCAGCACCATTCTAGCTGGTATATCCTTACACAAGGTCCTGAACCTCTAACACTATTTATAGGTCATTACCATCTCTATTTCAGTTACCACTATTTCCAATTCTCTGAACTGGAACACCAGGAAACACAAAACACTCTGTCAGAGCTGAGAAACAGCCCAACTTCTATGTTATAATGCAATAGCTCTGAGCAACATGGATACAACCAAATCCAAGCTCCATCAAGGACAAGAGTACTCTTTCAGAGGTGCAGTCTACAAGGAGTATAACAACAGCTGAGACAGAAGTCTGGAGAAAGTCTGGAGCCTGACAGCACCACTCCAAGATTCAGGTTAACCATTCTCCCATCCTTCCTGTCCTTAGAGATTTCCCAGATGATTGAAAAGAGCTGACTTCCTGCTTGCCAGCATCTCTCAGACATATTTTCATAGGTAAAGCCAAGGACTCCACAATTCCTCATTCCAGAAGGATCCAAATCTCCGCGTAGCAAGGCACACAGACAGGCCAAACAACACCTACATCAAATGAACAACTAAAATTTCCAATGACCGCTACCATTGGTCTCAGTAAAAATTAACAAAGAGAACCTAGTTTGGAGTTTTGGAATTAGCCTGTTTTCCGTGGCGCTTACTTCAGAGGAGGAAAAGAAACACGCAAATTCTGCTCCGAAGATCCATCTTGCATTTTGCCCCGTCCTCTTTCATACCTGGCTGGAACAGTGAGAGATTTAGGTCATCACTGCTGTAGCTGAGGCACTCAATGCACACGAACCAAAGCCAGGGTCAGGGGCAGAATTACAACAGCACAACACAACTCCTGGCTGGCAGCCCAAGTGTCTCTCTTGGGCTGTGTGAAGAGCATGTACTGGCAACAGCAGCTGGGCTGCTTTCTCTCCATGAAGGAAAGCATGCATACATTATGCATGTTACAGTAATAAAAAGGGCTAAATGTATGGAATAAAATAATGAAGACTTAACCATGTATTGGGTTGAGTTAAAACCAGAAGGACTGTTGCTGATTAACTAAAACCTTTCAAACTTTTCAAAATACAAGCTTAATCTCTTCCTCTTTAAAGGCAACAAGGAGGCTCTGATGATTCCAGTAGCCTCCGAGTCTGAATGCAGATGGAATGATGGGGCCTTAACAAAGAAACATGAAAGCCATTCTGTGAATCATAAGGGGCCCCTCCATCCCTGCAAAGAGAAGGGTTTCCATTCCAATTGTTCAGTCACTTTTCTGCAGAAACTATTTACAAAGAAACAGAGTTTAAAAGATGTATAGTGGGAACATCTCCAGAAGTTTATTGTCTAATTTCTATTTACTCACACTCCACAAGTTTTATTAGGCCCGTCCAACTAAATATATATGTCTTTAGAAGCACAAATGCACCTGTCCTTTAGTATTCTATGCAATACCTAATCTTCAGATCACCCTATGAAGTTTCCTAGGTATCCATTTGTAGTTTTAAGACAAGTTTATAACAGAAGAAATAATGCAAGAACTTGCTTATCTGGCAAGGGGTTTTAAAAAGGCCTCAGGAAGATGACAATAAAATCACACAAATTCAGTAGTAACCAGACACTGTAACCTATGTGTCTCAGTCTTCATACAAGAAAAAATGCATTTTTGATAGTGTGCTGGGAGAGAAAATACTATATGCTATTTTCATATAGAAAAAAAAATTTCTTTTTTCCAAGCTAAGAATATGTTATACAAAAAGAATTCTGAATTTGACCCTGTCCCTCTTGCCTTGAAAATGGTCAGAAAGATCTCATGGAAAATCAGAACTTCTTGTCTTTGTTTTGGAGATGATTCATGTACTTTATCTATTAGCTATTGCAATGCAATAAGAATGACTGCCTCAGTAACTTGTAGAGGTTCTCTAGACAATATATTTACAGCAGCATAACTTATCTAGACAAAAAGTAATCAATGTAACAATTAGAATTTACAATTTAGAATTTGTTTCCCAGCTATAAAGACATATGTCTTTCAAGTTTTGACTTACAACTTATCTTTTTCCAAGCAAAATATAAATAAGTTACTAATTATTAGACAGATTAAAGTGTCCTGTATATTTTATTCTGTTATAGCATTTAGCTGACAATAAAGCACATATATTAAACCACTGGGGAAAGCATGCATTTATTAAACAACCAGAAGCAGAAATTTGCCACTATCAAAATTAAGTTGCTAGGGAATGATTTAGTGTCAGGTAAGGTATTTCTCCTGTTCTAAATTCAGTTAACATTGCGGTAATATAGGCAAAAGTTTGAAATGGAAACAGATAATGGCTTAGCACCTCAAAGCTGACTGAAGGAGGGAAGATGAAGCAATGTCACCTTTCCACAAAAACATCCAAAGTAATCCCTGTCCTACACATGCATAACTATAATCCACCTTTTTACTTGCTGTATCTCTGAAAGTGACAAAAATCAGGAGACGTGTTATTTGTCCTAGACCAAAAAAGAAGCTACAGTTGAACACCTGTTGCCTATTTAACTATTATATTCCCAACTGTAATGATCCCTTGACCATAATGGAATTTACAACGTGCTTACCTGCCTAAGGATGTGGGAAAGGGGAATTCAATTCACTTAGGAGATGCTGCCACTTAACATATCCAAAAGTTACATATAAAAATAGAATCTGGTTGATGAACTCCAGCATAATGCCTTTTATGTGGAGGTTTCCCACTGTTTTCAGAGACAAACAAATATCTGCTCTGTTAACAAGTGCCCAGGAAAACCTAGAAGAAAGGCTGGCACCATGAGAAGCAGCCTAAAGGAAGGAATATTCTCCAGAGAGGTGTGAGCCAAACACCACCACATGATACCCCTTTTACAATATTTTTATGCTGCTAATGGTGCATTTAGTAAGGCTCTTGTACATCAGCCAATATATTAACTTCTAGAGGTAGTAGCATCAATGTCTTATCATGCAGGATTACCCTGTTTTAATTCCGTCCTAAGGAAGTGTTCAACTAGAGCCAAAGCTGTCATATCCAGAGGCACTACGAGACATTGCTGGCTTCCCTATCCTCTTGCTGGAACAGTGTTGTGGTGAAGTTTTCAGTTTTCCCTCTCACATCTCAAACTCTAGACAGCATTTTCTTTCCAATTCAAATTTTTTATCATTGAGCACCAAATCAAATGCAAACAACAGAAACAGAAATGAAGTGCAAAAAGACTTTTTCTACAGGTCTGTTCAGTGTACGCCACTTTGATTTTAAAATTATTTTTAAGTGATGCCAAGTAGGCTGCTCATAGGAAGCATAATTGAAAGATTCAACCTTCTAACTACAAACAGACCCATATACAATTAGTGTTTTTTCACACTTAGCCCTGCCTCTCAGTCCTATATAAATTTAAACTGAACATATCACACTGCCAATCTCCAAATTTTTAGTGAAGTAAATATCAGTGAGCATTTCTGAAGAATGCTCCTTTATGGCAGAGGGTATACAATTTTTGGCTCATCCCATTTAATCTGGAAATACTCAGTCCTATATAAATTTAAACTGAACATATCACACTGCCAATCTCCAAATTTTTAGTGAAGTAAATATCAGTGAGCATTTCTGAAGAATGCTCCTTTATGGCAGAGGGTATACAAATTTTGGCTCATCCCATTTAATCTGGAAATACATACCTCTTTTTGGAAAAAATACATTTAAAGTTGGGCATCTTGTAATGTGGACAAAAATTGGTTTTGTTTCCATGCATTAACTTTTAAATTTTTTTCCTATGATTGGATTACCTAGTAAAATTTAAAAAGTAATAACTATTGTTCTTGTCAAACCTTGAGCTACATAGCTTGGGCATGAAGAGTGGCAGACAGTTCTATGCAGCCATGCAGAGTAAAACTGAAACTGACCTTAAAAAATTACCCACAAAAGAAAAAGTTTTATCAGCACAGTCAAATTGAAGCTAGTTCTATATGTATTTTAAGGGTGTGATAGAAGTGGCGAGTCCCTACCAGTATTTAGGCTTTAGTATTTAATTAATTTCTGGTCAAACTGGTCAATCCAGTATTTTGTTGCTATTTAAAGCTCAAACCTCTTTAGGCAGGATTTCAAGAACTCTAAAAGCAAAACAAGAGGCAAAGCAGCATCTCTCCTTTATGGAGAGCTATGATATTGACAATTCTGGGTCAACATTGTCTCAGCTGCATAAAATCTGGGTTTAGAGGATAAGACAGCACCTGTCATGTGACTGAAGTATTTGCACTCACTAAGCACACTGCAAGATTTTTTTAGATGCATAGCAAAGGAAACATTCCATGTTCATTTCAAAAATTTTGAAACGTTTAAAAAAACCGTCTAATGTTGCATCAGAATTGTCTCTCAAATACAGAAGAAAATAGTATCTGCTTGGCTTTGGTGGAATAGACAACCCACACTGTACTTTCCATCCCTGGAATTTTGTTACAAGTTGTTTATTCACTCTGAGTTCCTTTGTTTCAGACAAAACATTTCTGACTGGTTGTGAAAAACAACTGCCAGAAAATGGCTTGGTAGTGTGTGGAATATGTCCCATAAAGACACTCACTAGTGAACACCGAAGAACTTACTTTTTCCTGTTCTTAATCCTCAGGGGTTTAGTGAATGGTTAGGCTATTCCTGAGATAAATTTGCATGTTTGGTATTTTGAAATGTAATTGTTGAAAGCAGCTACATAATCCACATCAGACATGTAAAGCATCACTTAAATCATCTCCATTTCGCTCTTACATTTGTTCATTTTACATTTGTTCTTTTGAGAGGGGATTTATGCATTCAGCATTCAGTGAGGAATTGTGATTATTCAAATGGTCTGATATCACGATGAAATATCTATCATGAACTTACTCGGATTCACACACAAACCTAGATATTCACTACTGAAACTATGTGAGAGATGGTTTATAGCCTCTTTCATGCCATCTCTGTTACTATTTAAGAAACCTGATACATACCACAAGTTAATTTTCTAAATGATGAAATGCAGTTTAATTAAAGGGATTTCTCCCTCTACTTACAACTCCCTATAGCTATTAAAATCAACATCATGTGTTGTGCTGATGCTGCTGCTGTTCCTGACATGAAGACCTTTTAATGATTCACAGCCCTCCTTGTCATACCAGGGTTACAGTTCAGGTCCTTTGTGTAAACAGGCTTAAGAAATGGGTGAACCAAAGGTAAACCATAATTAAGAGTGTGTCTGGGGAAAAAAAAAAAAAAAGATAGCTTTCCTTCATCTGAGAGAAGTATAGTGAAAGAAATACTTGTGTACTTTTAGTTGTTATTCTGGAGGTTCTCAACACCATCAAATATTTAATTATAGAAAAGAATAGGAAGTTTGAATATTCTCTGTCCCTAGCTAAGGCACTAACAATAAATACATCATACAAAAGTTACCAGTTAGGATCATTCTCCTCTTCTCTAAGCACAACTGCAGGAACAAGTGATTCTAAAAAATTGGGCAATACATTGTTTCTTACTAGTAGGAATATGAATTATATCTTATTTCCTTTGTAGTTCATAACGTAACTGTCCCCATCCAACTTACCTTATGTGTCCTTCCTAACACCACAAAAAGTAAATGCAACCCAATTTTGAACATTATGCACATTAGAAGTGCCAATGTCACTTCTCTGACATGCCAAAAAAAAAGATTTTAAAGCTGAAGAAGATAATGTCAAGCAATTTCATTTCAAAACATCAGCCTTCTCAGTTGTGGACCATTTGAAGGGAAATGTCTTTGTCTAGAAGCAGAAAAAACATTACCCCAGGTCCTGTCATCATACACAAAATTCTAACCTAAATTTTCCAGACGCTAGCATTTATTTTACTACTGCCAGTATGCATGCTATTGCTTATCTCTAAGGATAAAAATATACATTTTAGCAATACACTTACAGCAGTTGTGTTCTTCACTGCATTTCCTACAATTACCACAACTCTTCCTTTAAAGCTCTGGAGTGTGGCAGTTGCTGGGCACTGGATGAGATCCCCTTCTGCAGTAAATGCTGATGCAAAAGCGACATTGATGCTGCCAGAAATGTGGCCACGGTTAAAGCTTTGGAAGGTCAGTTAAGGAGGTCTGAAATGCAGAGAAACCTGTGGTACATGAACAACTGTAGGATGAACCTGCTCTTCATCCTGGCTGTCATGATACAACACCATTGGTCTTTTGTGATAGAATATTTCGACAAACCTCATTTACTGTTTACTCATATGGAGAAAAACCTTCATAGGAAAATTACATAGGAAAGAAAGCACATAATGAAGAACTGGTTGGTTCTAAAAGGACACAACATAGCACAGCACGACAAAAAATGGTCTGCTAAATTAAATACTTAGTGCTAAAGAGCCAATATCCCCAGTATACCTAAATTTGTGGATTTCACTTCAACTCTAGTCTGCTAACAGGAGCCAAATACCAATAAGCAGTTGGAGCACCTGTTCTAGAGGCATTTTATGCAAAAGGAATGAGGTACTTAAAATGAGAACCAAAACTAAACAGGGATTATTGGGAAATGTCCTCAAACTTCCTATCGACCCCCACATGTCCTCCACAACTTTGATCCAAATTGAAATTCGAATGTATATGACCTCAGATTCCCAGACAATGAGCACCATGTATATTATCTGAGTTCCACTAACAGCAAGTGTATAATGGGTATTGAAAAGAAAACAACTCTGAGACATCATAGTTAGCTGTCCTTCAGTTTCAGAGGATGATCACTCAATGGGATTTTATAAACAAATACTGAATGTGAAAGTCTCTTAAATAAAAATTAAGTTGGACTACTACTACCTAGCTTTTTATGGATTTGAAAATCCACCATGACCTTGACAAAACTCTGAATTACTTTCATAGACTGAACACACATGCCTGGAATATTCCCCTTCCCCAGCTATAAGCAAAAACAGCTTTGAAGAGATGGGAAACAGCAAAGTTCTGCAAAAATATACACAATGTCAAATATTGAGACTAGTCACTCTATTCCTGTTCTTGCAGAAAGCCAGTTAAATTTATAATTAAATCCCAGAATCCTATTAAATAAAGGAGCTGCCTTAAATGGAGGTAAGATTTAACTGACTTAGCTTAATATTAGCATTCGTTTCTCATTATTTATGTAACAATTTTAGTTTTATGATCATCACTGTTATAGTGTGGGAAAAACATGGCTATATAAAAACATTGGAAAGAACAAAAGATGATCATGTATCATTAATTAATGTTGTCAGTTTATTTCTATTTTGAATGGGAAAATTATATCCCTCCTTCACTCATCTGTGCCAATCCCCTTTCCCCAACCCCATTTATAACCACGTAACTCCCACTGCTATTGATCAGGTTCTGAAATGATCATCACTTAGACAGAAAATAACTTTGGACAAATTTAGTTACTTAAACTACTGAGTACACTTAGCTGCTCAGAGAAACATGACCTAGTCTTTAAAAAAAGTTCTAATTGCTAAGACAATTAACAAAAAGGCCAAGATTTTGTGCTACAGACTGAGACACCGTAAGTATGCAGCCATAAGTTTCAAAACATGAATGAAAGGCTGCCAATATATCTGCTAACGTGCTTAATGAAATAAGCCTTAGAAGAATTGCTGGCCAACTGAAACAGTGCTTTGTGTATAATAGCTTTTCATTAGAAAGCCTTCTGTTACAAAGCTGTCTACTGGGAAAGAGGGCTGGTAGCTCTTGGCCTTGCAACGTGAGATTCATTACAAAGCAATCCCTCAGCTTTCATGTGGGTCCTATTATGAAATATGAAGCATGTTTGATACTTGTTGGAAATCCTCTCATGCTTTTCTCAAAGCACTCAGAAAACAAAGTAAAAGTGAAGTTTAGCATGACAGGCATATATGGTGAAAAAGACTAAAACCAAAATATACTAAATGATATTTTTGAAACACCTCACAGTGGTCTGTCACATTTTAAAATACACACCACAGAAACATACAGACAGTCTGATCCTATCCTAGTTTGTCGAAATTTTGTGACAAACACAAAGCCTGTTTCCTTATTGCGAGAATGAACAGGACACTGAATGTGGTATTCTTATGGTGTCCCACGTATATTCACAACTCCTGACAGTTTAACAGCTCTCTGCATACCAGGTATTTTCTTCTGCAACTGACATACAAACCAATACACTCAAGGGCAATTTTACTACCTACCAGGCTGCCTTTTTATTTATACTTCCTACCTCTTAATACTAGATGGATGCTAGGATTTCAGTGCACCCCTTATTTAAAGGGCAGGACATTTTAGTCTACCATAAACTTCAAACATACTAAAACATCATCAGAAGTGACTACAGTGCACTATTGAAGCTAATGGAGATTTCCTCTCTCCATGATGGCTCCTCATTCAAGAGACAGAAATAAAAAGTGTGATTAAGAAATTCATACTACGAGAAACAGCCTCATAAACCCACTTAATTCACAGAAGTCAAACAATTTTGAAATAATTGAAATTTTGAATCTAGTCTGCTAGAGTAGAATAGGATCAATATAACAGTAGAGTAGAACCTATTATCAAGGTAGTAGAAAAGCTATAGAAACATTAAAGCAAACACCTTGCCTTTCATCCTGATTACAGGATGATTAATGAATTTATAAATAAATCCATTACCCTATACAGATAATAGCCTTTCAGTGCAATGATTGTAGTCTAGGCATTTTATATTACTTGCCTTCCTCCTGCTCTCTCCTTGGTGATTTCTAGGAAGTAACTTTAGTAAGACAATGATGCATGTAGAAATAGAAACATAATTTAACTTGGTAGTATCAAAGCTTTCTATGCAGTAACAATAACCTCTCATAGCTTTTACTTCCAGAGACTTCTCTTTTAAATTGGAGTCTGAAAGTATTCTCTCTTGATGAAGAAATTATCTCTCAACAAATAACCTGCATTTTTACTGTTATCTGAATAACAAGGACCTCATTTTCAACAATCTAGATCCAAGAGTAAAGAAAACACTGAAGACCAGAAAATGAGTCAAACTATCCAGACACACAAATATCTACTAAATTAGAATCCTTAACTTATACATGAAAATAATACATCCAACTGAAAGAAAAATTACCTTTTTTGTACTCCTTTGGCCATTCTGTTTTATCAACAGCAGATCACATTAAAGGTTCCAGTTTGGCATACAAGAAAAGAATAATTTCTTGAAAATAACTGTTTTAATTCAGAATATTAGGAAATTCCATTTACTATGTAAACAATAAATTTACCTTTATATAGTAGAAAGAATATTACTTTTTTACATCACCATACTTTGTCATAAACATTGATAAAAAATGAATAGAAAAAAATGTTAGTGGAGGTGCTTCTCTGCATATACAATTACTTTTAAAGTGGCATTTTAACAAACTAGGTGAAAAAAAAGAGATTTAAATATTATTTAAATTTTTACTACATATTTTAGCCCAAATACTGGCATTGATCCATCATTCACTTCTTGGTCTAGAAACTGCACTCTTCTAATACACATACAATATGGGAAATGTCCTCATGGTGCGTTTGTTAGACGCTGGAAGATCTCTTTTCATGGTAAAACTGTCAGGAGCTTGCTGAATCCCCATCATTGGAGACCTTTAAGAACAAGTCAGACATTGGTAAAAGGAACGATTTTCCTTTCTCAAAGTATAAGGTGGACTAAAACTCATAGAATCATGGATTTTTTAAGGTCAGAAAAGAGTCTAAGATCACCAAGTTCAACCATCAACCCAGCCACCACCATGGCAGTGTAGAGAGTGATAAGGTCCCTACTTGAGTCTCCTTTTCTCCAGGCTAAACTCTGAATCTTCTGTTATTTTTGTACTGAGTATTGTTAGCCCAGTAGGAATTATCACTTCTGACACAGCAAGCTAAGAGTAGACTACAAAAAACCCCCAAACAATCTACATCAGCTTTGCTATTATGAAATGAGCAATGCTTAACAAAAGTGATACAAACCAATAACAAGTATATTCCAAAATACTCAGTACAATGTTTAGAGATACCTCTAATAATGTCTTACCATTATTTATGCTTTTAAATGGATGTTGACCAAGACGTGTGCTCCTGGAGGACCACCCCTTCCAA
Organism: Corvus cornix cornix; assembly: GCF_000738735.6. NCBI lineage: Eukaryota > Metazoa > Chordata > Aves > Passeriformes > Corvidae > Corvus > Corvus cornix. The sequence goes on along the minus strand of NC_046334.1, from coordinate 30,489,144 downwards.
AATGCAAACAATCCCTGTCCTGTAACTACACTACTTCATAAAAAACCAAGTCCAAACAATTAAAAAAATACTACACATGCAAAGAACTGTGTACTTGAGAAGGAACACATGAGTAAGGTGTAGACAGGGTAGTGACTCTGGTAAAAATATAGCTCCAAAACACCTTTAAGTCTTTTCTGATTATCAGTCACTAGAGGACTTAAGTTAGGGTGGCCACGTGGTTGCACTACCTGACATAGCTAAAAGACACTCAATAGGAATCAATTTTCCACTGAGGGCCTGGCAAAGCACATGAGCTATCAAATCTTCTCTATCTCCCTTCCATTTAATTGGAGAGTCTCACACCTTTCCAAAATATTGGTCATATTGAACAGGGAAGGTCTGCTGATAACACCCGTTATGAGGAAAAATGGAGCATTAAAGCACTTGTGCTACTGGTACAAAGTGATTTCACTAAACCCACAACTGAATATGGGAAGGCAAAAAAAAAAATACAACTGTCCTCTTCTCTGCAAACCAGGCCTCTCCATGCAAACCCCCTGGCCTTCAGTTCTTCCACCTCTACCAGATCCCTCTCTTTCCATTATGTACCATTCCAACATATCAGTCTGCAGACAATGAGGAAGTAATTGTCACAAGCAGGATTTAGCAAGGCCAGCACTCAGATTTGAAGGATACTCTTCGCTGTTACGGATGTCCACCACCAGCAGCTTTGGCTTGGTAGGCTTTGTTTTCTTTACAGGTGTTTTGGAATGACTAGGTCCTGTCAACTCACACAAGTCAATCAGATCTTCTGCTGAAATTCGTGGTGACACCTCTGCCTTCAGGTCATCCAACTTGATGGAGTCCCTAGACTTTAAAAGAAAAAAATTAATATTAGAGGTGAAAGAATTAGAGACATGGGGTTTTTTTAAACTTATTTTTATTTGACAAACTCAACGTGTAACGACCTAGTTAGACAGAAACACATCTTTTTCTTATAACTCTGAACTAGTCAGAGTTAAACTATCCATACAGAAAAGCTCCAGAGCAGTGCCAAATGCCTGACAGCTATAGCTCTATCTTCTGTTAAAAGTTGTTAAAATAGAAAAATAGAAAATAGAAAAATTGTTTGACAATCTGTGCAAATGATTTCAGTCTGTGATTTGTTAATGAATTACTCACTGTGGCTGATGGGCTCACAACATCCATAGAACATTTCTTAGCATCAGAAATTAAGTAAATTGGCTGGAAAACACTCTCTGGAAAGAGAAACTGAAAGGTCTCATGACTGGAGCAGAAAAGATGGTTAGCAACTGGCAACTTGCCACAGAAACTGCAGGGATGTCTCCGAAAGATACAGAGCTACCTGTTATTACCCCAGCCCAAAGACTAGGCACAAATCAGGACACCAGAAATATAAGATTTATATTATGTATAGAAATATACTATTTCTGTCTTCTAATCTGGAAAATTTGTCCTCAGTTTTGTGGGATGGGAAAATTTATAGATATATGAATACATATCAAATCAAGAAATATATTTTGGGGAATGCAACAGATTATGACACAGCACATACCACATCCCTGGTAGCACTCAAGCAACTAGCATGATAATACCTGAAATTATTTTTCGTAAGAGAACATTCATTGTGAATTATCTCAGAAGTATTCACAAATACTAGAATTTCTACACTCCAGATTCTTAGAGTATCACAGTAACAATTTTTCTGTTTCTAAAAAATATTCCACTTCTGTTATCTTGTTTTAGATTGCAGTAATCACACCAATACATTATTTGCTTATAGCCCCAGGATTCAAGGGAACAGGAGTAGCACTCTGAAGAAAATGGAGGCATTACTAACTGGTGTTAGTCCAACTGACTCTTGTTAGCCTAGCTTTTGTTTTGGTTTTTAACCATACTAGTTCCTCATTTAATCTGAGGACTATTCCAAATTTAGGGAATATGCTAGACAAAACAGAGAGACATGCACTTTTTTTTTTTGAGTTATGCCCCAGAAAAGGCTTCTTAAGACTTCCAGCACTTAGAAATACCTCTGCTGTAAAGCAAGTTATCCAAAAGCCTTCAAAATTACAAACAAAATCAGTAATTCTACTTCAGGGAATATTACCTCACCAAACTGCCTTTTCATTTTATATAATAATATTCAAAACAAAAGTAGTTACAAATTGCTAGTCTCAACACATCATTTCCTTCCAAGTTCAGAAAAATAGTCAAGACACTTCATAATCAGAAAAATGCATAATTTATGGATAATGTATTATTTATTTCAACAGAATAGTCAATACTCAAGAGAGACCTCTTTCCATAAAAAAACCAGCGTGACAGGGCACAGCCAACTCCCAGCTGAATAGCTGAATTTTCCCAGGAATCATCCAAGGAAATGAATTGTATTAAAGGGGAGAAGGAAGAAAAAAGTCAAACTCTTCTCACAAACTTCAGAACTTGCCAAACTAATTCAGCAGTCCCACGTCTAGGGAATTCACAGCAGACACATTTGCAAGACCCAAGAAAGGCAGTAATGCAGAAGGAATACTGATTACATAAATACACACTTGGCTGACACGGCTTAATTTGCCTGATGACAAACTGGCAGACATCACTACGCTCTCCTCAGACATCAGCTTCTGCCTCAGGAGCATGTTTAAGGAGCAACACCAAGGAGGGAAGGGAGGCAAGTCTGCTGCAAAGAGTTCAGTCCTTGAAGCAGGTTCACATGATTACCGGTAACAATAAACACTTGGGTAGCAAAGTCACTGAACCTGGCTGAGATGACCTGAATTAAGTCTTCTGGAGAAACTTTTACATTATGTTGGACTCTAATTATAAAACCACTTCCTACTTTTATTTGTGCAACTCTTGTCCATTCAGTTGATGGGATGAATGCCTCAGGGAAGAATGAAACCTTAAGAAGAAAGCATGAAGTCTACAGAGGAAAACAAACCAACCAAAATTCACTTAATCAGATACAAAAACATTTGCTCTTCATCTAAAAGTATAAAGCCATACAAAGTGTTTTACAGGTACACACTATCTGTCCTGCTAATAGGTTTTAATAACCAGGACAAGCATTCTTTCTCTTTAACTGGGTTGAAAATAAGGAGAAACACATTCAGCTGTGAATTTTACAACCATCTTTGCCTTGACCTACTATGTCCAGACCTGCCTTAATGATAGGTTCAGAGATATGACATCTCTATATAGGCTTTGAACAAAACTGAAGCTTCTCAACAGACTTGCTGGAAATAGAATTGCTGAATCAATTATTTCTCTAACAGCTATTTTATCATACTAATTTATTTCCTTCAAATTGCAAAGTGAAATATATGCATGCACTTGTAATATAATCTTTGTCAATTACATTAAAAAAATTCCTATATCTGCTGTATTTGGTAACAACTATATTTCATCTCAGGCATTTCCTCACAGGAATTTTCTAATGAACTGTCAGTCAGCAAAAGCTAAGGATGGCTAACATCAAGCTGTCAATTCTTCTACCCTGTCCTCACGCCTCCTCTGCATAACCACCATCCTGAGACACATACTTGGAAACTGCAAGAAACTACTACAGAAACTGGACTTGAGTTTAATCAGCTCTTCAGGCTGTCACAGCCACTGAACACACAAATCTTGCAGATTCTTCTGAACCTTTAACACATTTCCTACTCCTCTACACAACAGTGCTCCAGCTGTTGTCCATCACTTCAGTGCCTACTCCCTTTGCCTCAGCATGGGCAAATAAGAAGAGATGTACAAGAGGCAGGCTGACATTTCAGACAGGAGTCTTCACATTTTTCAGGACTATTTGCTTCAATTCCCTGTTTAGGCTTTACTATGTCATTGCGGGCATTGCTTTCCAGCTGTGAAGAACCAGAAAGAAAAGCAGGTGAAGGACGGAAGATGGTCCACTTTAAACCAAATCCTTTAAGTTAGGTTAGCTGCACTCAGAAAAAGTTTATGGCACTGACAGTGTCTTAGTAATGATTTACAAATATCCAACAAATTGTGAACAGGCTGTAGCATGTAAATGAGGTTTTGATTTCAGCTACATTAAGTTGCAGGTAGGCACATCTCAGGACAGCTACTTACAACATCTTGTTGAATTTATAATTTGTAATTTTTTTTTGTTTTAAACAATGAAGGGAGCATAATGATTCTCTCACAACCCAAAATTCCCATGATAGTAATACTCTATAGGGAGTACAAACAGGACAAATAAAAAAGAAAAAGCCAGGATAACCACCGGGAAAAGCTTAAAAAAACCTTAAAAGCTTTTCACATATATAAAATGCTTGTTTCTTCCTTTCAGTCCTCTTCCTGCTGTGATCTATTTACTCTTTTCCAAGGCAGACATGGCACATACTTTCTAAAAAAACCTCCACTCTTTCTTAAAAAAGGCAAAAGCTCTACTTAAAGCACAGTACCAGAAGGTAGTTAAAAGTCCAGTTACAAACTTGTGTTTTAGAGATTGTGTAAGAAACTGTATACTGACAACAATACTGAAATTGAGTACTGCTCATATACAGAGCATACCCATATACTTGCTGTCATTATTTAGGAAACATTAAAATTATCAGAAAGACACTCCCATTTTCACACATCCATGTACACACAAGTCTACGTGTGCTAAGATACTGAGCTTACTACTTAAGTCGCTTTATCTGTTTTCCTGCAAAGAGAAACTTATTTTAGCATATTCTAACTACAAACATGAATCTTGCTTTAGACTACTCAGCTATAAGAAACTGTTTGTCAGGGAAGACTGCTTAATCAGCAGGATGGCAATAGCAAGAAGAGTACTTAAGCTGAAGTCTGAGGTCTCCTTGCTGCCCAGAAGTTTCTCTGACAACACCCTACATTCTTTACTTTCAAAGTACTTATTCTTCTCACCCCATTAATTTTCAATTAGGCCTGAGATTTGCTAATCCATATGCACTTACTACTCTTAATAAGAAGAAATAGGCATTGAGAATTTAATTTTTTTTTAAATATTGGCAATTAAAGCTGCTTAACCATTCTCAATTTGGAAGTCGAGTTTCAGAAAGATTAAAGCACTCCAGAACATGAGACTGGTACAATCACAGCTCTTCTCTCTTTTCCCACTAGCCTGTAATCTCTTACAGGCATTTCATCATGGCTTTTAAATGAAGATACACACTTCTTTTTTTGAGAAAATAGCCAAGTATCTTTAGTTCTGCTGGACCTGAATTTAACAGTCCCATCTGATAAACACAGAAGCTATAAAGGAACTTTCTATCCATGGAAAGGACAGCTTTATCTGAGTAGATCCAGGCTTTCTCCCCTTTGTCTTTGAAGCTGGCAAAACTTAGTGCAGCTTATTTAATATACTAGGAACTTCAGCCTGTATAATTAAAAGTATCAGTTTATACTTTAATTTAATTATACTTCAGTCAGTATAATTAGAATCTGGGGTTCAAGTAAAATACTCTACTAAAAATATCAAGGTCCTTCATGAAGAAACATGTTTTCTGAAAGATGTCATTCCATAATTTTTGAATATATTTCTGAAATCAGTGTATATTCATGTACATAGAATAAAGCTACAAAAACATATTTTAAAAAGCTTATAAAATAATGGTTTAAGCCCTCCAGTCGCCATCCCCACTATTTTTTATGACAATTACTAGCAAAGGGTCATACTAAAAGGCTTCAGTGTTTTTTGATGTTCAATTGCAACTGTTTATAAAGGAGGAACAGCCAAAATTCCAGATTTTAGGAACTCTTTCCTACAATTTTTCAGCACTTGAGAGCCAGTGTTCTCTACGCAACCTCTCTAGCAAACTGATTCTTACACTTCAGATTCAGTCCTCTGTAGCCATCATATTCTGCTTCTCAGATTACCTAGTCAAGACACTGGTGTTTACCTTCTCTATGCTCCCTCTCCCTCATTTTGTTTTGCAAGCTGTACTCTTCCACCTCCTCCACCATCCTGGCTCCCCCACAAAGCTCCCTGTTCCAGAACTCACACCTTGGGAAGCGCAAACAGCAACGTCCAGCCAACTGTCAATCATAAACATCCTCCAAATGTCTGCACACAACTTTGTAGGCAGTCTACAAAAAACGTGAGTGAGCTCTGCTTGCCAAACCAGCTCATTATTAAGGAAACCTCTCTAAATGGAGTAACATAATTGAGTGAATAAACTGAGTCAGCAGGGCTAAAAGTCAAGATATTCCCTTGCATCCAGCAGGGCAGACATGCTGCAAACTCTCAGTTATTGCCCCTGACATGATAAAAAAGGTAAAAGCTGCTCACCACTGCATGGAACCATTTCAAAACACAAAGCTGAGACATTATCCAGTCATGCCTGAGAATACTCACAGGATACCTTAATGTGCAATAAAACTTGAAGTAAAAGCAGGAGCAAGAATGATCTTGCCAGCCTTGAACACTTTCCATCAGTGCCTCTTTTTTCCCCTCTTGATAGATGTTCTGTCCTTGAAAAGAAACTGCATTCCTTTGATTTGAGAAAAATTATTACAGAATCTTTAGGAAACAGTCAGAGATTCCCCTGTCTTGTTTAAAAACAAAACCAACCAGAATTTAGTATCACATCTCAATGCAAACTGCAACTGTTACAGGAATTTTCTTCATAATGTGATCATGTATGGTCAGAGACCTTGGATTTAGACAGTCTACCTTTTTTCATCTGTAGTTGCTATTTATTCACCTTCCTGTTTTCTGAACTGGCATTAACAGTGGCAGCTCTAGGACATTTTCAGTTATTTACCACTCTGAAGCCTGTCAAAACATACTGTTCAGGCTCTCCCCTAACTGGCGACTATTAAGATGAGTGCTGAATTTGAGTAACTGACAAGAAGTTTGAGAATATGGTCAGCCCGACAGTTACCCTGGAAGCTGAATGTGCTTTTCACATAAATCTCTTTGGATTTCTGCACCATTCCACCCATTTTAGAGACTTGGGCCCAAGCTTTGTTGAGCTATATGAAACTCATCATCAACATTTACTCCCATCAGCCTAAAATGTATTCATTCACATTTGCAGGATGGGCTCCATGACTAAATTTTGGTGCAGGCTCAACTTTGGAACCAGTATGGATTCTTTCTTCTAGTTATGCTGTTACACACATTTGATAATCAGATTTTCCACTCCTAATAATGTCAGATGAGAAAATATATATACATAGCTGTAACACTTTTACTAATAGATTAAGATGGTGTTGACACAATGACACAGGCCAATTTGTATGACACAGACAATTTGTATGAGGCTATGAACTGCAAGAAGACAGTGACAGCATCAGGCAAGAGAGCTGCATCCAGAAAGTCTTTTCTATCCTCCAACTGCACTTCCTAATAAAGTTAGATCATAATGACACTGCATCCTGACTCAACTGAGAAAACATACAGCACCTAGCCTGGCCTGAGGTGCACTAAGAAAGGAATGTGAGGAATCCTAAATTCAAGACTAGCCTAAGGCAGGCTCCTATAGAGCCGTATGTTGAGAAGAAGAATAGGGTAGGACAGAAGACTGAGGAGTAGAGGGAAAAGGCACCTTAGGCTGACATAACACACCCCCTCCCTATGTCATGGAAACTCTCTTAATGGCACAGTTACACAGCACTGTGCTCGAAGACCTAACTTTCACAGCAGCAGTATATGGCACACACAGGAGTTGCTGCAAGCTGGAATTAGAGTTGCTGTGACTGGTAGGTAGCTACAGCTGTGCACCTGAGCATGTTGGTGTGTGAGACAATCACTAAGCTCCTCCAAAACTTACAAAATGTCTCCCAAACTCCATTGCTTCTAATGCTACAAGCACATGAAAAAATGTAACACCAAGTGGATAATTTCTCTCTGCAGTATCTAATTGTGCTCATCAGAAGCTGAATGAAGCATTACGCTATTTAAATCCGTGCTGGTCCTAAAGTGTATTGTAGCACAGTCAGTGGGTTATTTTGACTGTTACTTCTCTTGTAAAGTAAATTCACATAAACACTGCACTGCTCTTTCATTTTCCCTTTTTTAGATGTAGGCCACTATTTTTTAAAATAAAATATGGATTATTTAACAAGGTATGAAATAAAATTTTCACTCAGGAAACTTTAGTTTGGCTTTGGTTGCCAAAAATACTTATTTCCACTGTAGACCTCCCTCTCAAAGATGAAATGAGTCAGTCATAAAATACATGAAAACAAACAAAATAACAATTGTGTCTTCAGTCAGCCAGCCAGCCTGCAAATCAGGACCACTAGAGCCTGAAAAATTACTCAAACATGGAGGTGTGTAATTATTTACTAATATTTTCCATGCATTGGAAGTGCCACCATTCTGCATTTTAATATTCTGGTAATTTTCTTTGGCAAGGACAGACATCAGGCCATGCTACCACAGGCATTCAGACAATGTCTTCTCACAGGATACACTCCACAGGGGCTAAGACTGGACATAGAAAGGAAAAACAGAGTTACCTTAAGTCCAAACTATTTAATAGCTGCAGCAAACTTCAGTGCACTATTCTGCTCTTTTTACTACTTTATTGTGGATCCAACCTCGGTCTTGTTAACAGCTCATTCATCAATAAGTTCCACACGTCAAAGAGTGGTGAAGATAGCTGCCATATTCCTTATAGTCCCACACAGTGGCTACTACTTATGATTTTTAAAGTAAATTTCTTTCTCCAATAGTATGACAAAACTTGAAAAAAACCAAAGAGGAAGAAAAAAGGAACTCCTAATATTTAATTGATCAAAGGCTATCAAACCTAGAATCTGATTTTAAAACAATTTCCAAATTGGGAAAAAAAAAATTAAAAATAACATTCTACAAGATGCAGAGAGAGAGAACCGGCTAGATTTTTAAAAATAATTAATTTTACTGGTACAATTACCCTTTCCCCCTCTGTACATTTGTTAATCAGTCACGGAATCCCAATTGTGGAAGGTCTAAAAGGTCAAATACACCCATCTTTCAACTTCAAAGTGGGTATAATTGCCAAGGCTTGTGAGGAAGGACTAGTGGACAATCAATGAATCCAGAACCTGAGCCTAAGGCTGCAGCAGAGAGTGCTCTGGCTGCTCCAAATGCCCCATTTACATTCAAAGCAGATAAACACATCCTAGGGAGACCTGAAAACCAAGTCTGTGCAAAACAAGCTTACAGTCCTTAAACACGATCTAGAGTGTCTCACAAACTATTTCTGTCTCATATAAATAATATTTAGATCATTACAAACATACTCCTTTAATTCTGTCTCAACTAAGCAGTACACTGGTTTCAATGAGTTTACATTCAATTAAAGTAATTGCAATTTGTATCACAACTTAAAAAAAACCAGCCACAGCATTCATTAGAGACTTTAACATTTAGCATCAGTTATTTCCTGAGCCTTATACTTTGTATTTTATCCACTCTGGCAATTTATTTAATGTCTCATCTTCTACCAGAAAAAGTCCCAAAACTATAGAAAATACATAGAGATTTTTAAGACCAGTCAGAGTGAAAAAAGTGCTAAATAAGGCTTCCTTCAGGTAACTTAATCTGCAGAACCAAAGTACTGGAAGCAGAAGTTTCCCTACACTCCCCACTTCCTGGTAGCTGGCTGCCTGGCTTATAAGTACCGAAAGAATTTTAAAAAGCTAACCAATAAACAGAGAAAGATGTTAAGTTTGCAACAATTCCTAAAATACTTGCCAGAATGTGATGGGCTTATGACATGCCTAATTAAACAGGGATTTGTTTATTCACTCACAAGAGAGGGACATAAAAAGCGCATTTTAATCAACTCATCTAAAAAATGACAAATAACCCCAACTTCTCACTCAAGTTGTTGGCAGCTACAACCAGAAAAACAGAAGCATCAAAGGCAAATGTGAAATAAATTAGAAGCATTAACTGAGATCCTGATCAGTTAATGCTTTGCACAATTTGAACTAAAGACAAATTTGAGTAACAGCTTTCTGTTGAATATAAGAACAATGGAAGAGGAAAACAAAATCAAGTTCCATACAAAAACAGAAGACAAAAGAAACCTGAAATGGGTCAAGGCAGTCAGAAGACCCTTTAGGCAGAATATAAGTAACAGCCATTATGAACAGCATGAACATCATACAGATATTTCTTAGCTTGTACACTGAAACAGAAGTGTTGGTATACACTACTGACCATGTTTCTTTTTGAAGAATAAATGGATTTACACATCAGTTATTTAATGGCTTAACATAAACCTAGCTAATACATTTCATATGGACAAATACTTCCTAGGTGCACACAGGAACTCAGAAGCCAGTGCTGCTGTACAACAAATAGGCCTGAATTCCCATCTGTAGGAAGTCTATCACGCAAGCTCTCCCTAATTACTGGCAAAGGAAAGTTATTATTGGGAAACTTTGCTCATACTACTTCTGGTAAAACCATGTTTTTCATATTTGTGTTGTTCAAGCCATTAAGACATCTTGCTGCTTAGGTATTTCTACTGCTTCATCAAAAACTAAAAGCTGAACCGGACGGTTGGCATTTAAATCAGTGCAAGGATCAATAATCATCTGGTAAACATTTCTCCAGTTGAATGCTTTCATTCCTCAACATCTGTCAGGAACTCCCACCCTTGAAAAGAGAACTGTGAGTAGAAGAACAAGGCAAAGCTGCAACTGTATCAGTCTCTGCATTTCTGTGAGTTCACAGGAGCAGATAGAGAAGCTGCAACATTTTCTCCTTTTTATTTAGAATTATGAAAGTAGCTGGAGAGAGTGTATGTCTACCATATCTATAATAATGGAGACACAAGTATAGCAGACAATTTTTATATTACAGCGTTATTTGTCTCTGTGACTCCTGGACATTCAGGAAAAATACTTTGGGAGTTTCCAGGGTATGAAAGTAAGTTTCAGGAAGAGTAAGAACAAAAAAAAATCATCCATGTACTGGTAAAGAAAAGTTACAGACACAAGACTGAGTAGATTGTAGTGTAAATGAAGTAGTGAATTTAAAGGTTTTCTTCTGTTGTCATTTTTGACATTTTATCTTTCTCAAATAAACATGCAAACTCACTTAAGATGCACATTCATTTTCTCTGAAACTATTTCCTCCTTGAGATTTTATCTCAGTAGAAATATGCTTTCTAGCTGAAAGAGTACAAGATTAAGCAACACACATGTCCAGGAGGAAAAAAGAGTGCACCCAAGACTATTTATGAAGTTGCAAATAGATGTCACTAAAATAAAAACTAAGCAATGCTACTGATAGAAAAGAGTCAAAACAGTTTTGTTTTACTGACTGCTGGTTTAGGGAGAAAAATGCACACCCAGAGGGGAAATACTTCTTCTGTTATTATTAACCAAAGCACAGTAACATGCAGATACACACAAATACTTGAGTAGCCAATAAAAAGCACTTAAGAAACAAACTGAAGCAGCGTAAAAAGAAAACACATATATAGAGGTAAGAGACAGCTAGTGTTTACAATTAAAAATACTGAACATTTAATGTTTCAAGAAGTCATAAATTACCTTCAGAAGCAAACCCATAACTTTCTTCACAAAGGAATTGTTTCATACCCTACCCACTTTAAAATACAGAGGTGACCCACAAATATAAAACTGGAGATAGAAATGTAGTGCAAAGTACTCGTCCAAAGAATGACCAACTAAATAGGTAAGGAAACAGCAAAGTTATTTTTTTAACAGCTAAACTGAAGAGCAAGGACACAATGGTGTTTTAGAAAATCCATTTGAAGGGTACTGTGTGTACTAAAGATTGAACTCAGATTTCACTGCTTTCTAGTAGACAAAAAGTTTCCCCATGGCAGCAAACACCAGTAGAGGGCATGTCTGAAGAAAGAGATAGATACTTCCAGGATTAAGGTTAAAAATACCCCCAAACAAACACAAACCACACCACCTTTGCGTGTAAATAGTGTATTTCACCAATAATTTCAATTTTTTTTTTAATCAATATTGCTCTAATCCCTGAGAAGTGTCATTTTATGGAGACAAACATCCAAAAGTGCAGAACTGGTCACAAGTGAGATGTAGCTCATTATGGACTCATGTTATATGGGACTTTCCAAGTCCAAACTATGGTTCCTGACTGAATCATAACATACTTGACTGATATCTATCTGTCTCAAAATCTGACACACAAAAATACAGCACATGAAAGCAAACAACACATTTGCAGACTATAATTTAAGATATGAATAGTCTTTATTTTGTCCATGAGATTAGTTTCCTCTTTGCTCACACATTTCTGTATTGATCCCAGAATCTATACAGCTCTCTTTCATATGATGAGCTAAAAACCAAAATACAGCAGTAAGCAAAAGATCCAATATTCTTGTGCTTCAAAAGATATTAAGCTGTGCTTCAGCTGCACTGCAGTAAATGAAGAGGTCTTTCCTGTTAGGTAGACAGAACCAGAAATGAAAGAGAAGGCAACAGAAGTTCTAGTATTTATTTCTCTCCCCTTTAACATACCAAAAACATTTGCTTAGTTTCTTGGAAACTGTGGGACGGATGAGCCTAATTACTGACACTATAAACAAACACAACCTCTGGTATGCAAATAAAAACACTATCAGGAAAAAACCATCCAAAATATTTCTCAGGAAACGGAAGAATACTGAAAGAACCTTGCTCGATCTGAAATAAGGATTTTTATCTCTGTTACAAATACAAATATTTTTGTTATTTATTAGTTCAGTAGACTAGTGCTGCTTTCCCCCATCTCCCTCTTTGCTACAACCAAGTGCTTTGACTCTTGCTTGTACACATAAAGCCACAAGCAAATGCCTGGGAATTAGAAGACTTGGCTTTTTATTCTTTTGTCATAACATTCAGAAAAGCTAGCACATACACAAAATAATTTTCACTGTTAGCACTGTCAGGCATCTGACCAGACTGAATACTTTCCTTGAAAGTTTTCTTGACCTGATGGATCAAAGTCCTGGGCAACCCCATCTGAATTCAGTGTCATGTGTGTTTTCTACAGGAATTTGTACCAGATGACCTTAGGAGGACCTATCTGAATTACTCTTTGAAAGTGCAGCCCTTGGCTCCTTCAGAAAGCCTCTCTACATATCTCTCCAGCAGCAGAGCAGCAGTTATGATGGCTACAATTCCTGGATGACAACAACCAGTATTCCCCTGTAATTTCATTTTTCTTCTCCCTTGCCTTTCTACATCTACCTATTGTTTCTTAAATCCTGTAAGGTCTTTGAAGTTTCCTTTTGTTCTTCATTTCATGTCTACACTTGCAGTCCTGGATTTCTAGCTAAGGCTTCCAGAAATTAAAACAGAAATAAAATAAAAACTAAAATAAAAAACTAGAAAATGACTGAATATCAAGCTCCAGTTTAAGGACTAAAAAGTAAAGAGTCATTTGAGTGACAACAACTCCTCTTAGTTTCCTAGTAATTAGGAAAAACAAATGGAAAGACTAAAACCTAACAAAATTTGCCAAACAGATATAGCAGGTCTATATATACTTCCCCTATTATTGGAATGTGCTCATGAATGAAATGATTGTAGGAGAAGGTGGAAGGAAAAAAAACCCAGCAAAATAGAATTTAATTTTTAAGAGACTAACTAGATTTATACTACTGAGAGGAAGGAAAGGAATAATTTTAAATCACCAGTCTTCAGACAGTGCATCAGACAAGAGAAACAACCATTAGATTCTACTAGAGAGATAGAAGAAAAATCTTTTTAGTAAACTGAGTATCTATTTAATATAGATATTCTCTTAGTTATTAGTTACTTCTTGCCAAGATAAACACAGGCATAACTCACCTACTAAACTATCAGAATAACTTGTGGCATATCCTTTACCTCATATGCCAAGATAGAAAAAGCAGCCAGAGCTGCCTGCATCACTTTCCAGTTCCCTATTTCTCACTGGCAAACTGTTCTTTTTACTGCTTTTCTCCTACGATAAAGCCTGTTAGTAGTTCTGCAGGTGACCTGTGGACATTAGTTTGTTGTAGTAGCAGGACTGAAGGAGCAGGAGTTGGGAGAGACAGGAGAAACACGCAATCTGAACAATTCTCCCTGCTCCAGTTCCCAGGTTACTTACTAGGTCACTTCGAGGAGCCTCCTGGTAGTCTGCTGAGAAGCAGGACATGGAGCTTCTGGCGCCGTTGCTCTCAAGGGCTGGCCGCGGAGGCTGCGCATACTGCCTGTAGGTGGCACTCTTAGGAGTCCAGCGGAACAGGTTGATTGACTCGCGAACACAACGCTCAATATCGATCTCTGCAAGGGATTTAAAGGAGAAACAAGGAATGCAAGAGTGAAATATCAGTAAAGCCAAGTAACCCAGCTATGACATTGCTAAATATACACATATCCATCTATACCTTTGTCTGTCTCTCTGCGCCTTGCTCAAAGGCAATGTAGATTTCAAGAACATGTTCCCATTCAAAAAGAAAAGCACTCAATTTTTTTACTAAAAACTAGTAAAGACATTTTAAGAGCTAATTTTATCCCCAGTCATGTAGTGAAATCTGTTTAAGGGAAGTGTATCAGAACTTTAATCAATGCAAAGTCAGGACAGTAATTGAAGTCTAGTCATTGTAAGGCATCTTAAAGTCTTTACAAGTCAGACTACTGACTGTTCAGTGTAAGTTCATGCAGTTCATTGTAAGTAGATTTTCATACAGTGTACAGACATCAGGATTTTTTGGATCATCTGAGTGTCTTATTTGTCAGTTAAATCCTACTAAGAGCCAGAACCAAAAGCTGTCAGCTACTGAATTTCGAATGGCCTGCCATTTTGACAAAGCCACATGCTATCTGTTTGCTGGAAAACAGGAGTTTTCAACATTAATTTGTGCTTGATGGCAAACATAATGGATTATTTTAGAGATTTTAGAGAATTTTTTAAACAAACAAGCAAACAAACAATACAGTCCAAAACCCAACCAGTCATCCCAATGAAACATCCTGGCTGAAAGAGTGAAGTGCCATAGTGATAATATGTTACTCAGCTTGTAAGGAAAGCTGACACGTATCACATGGGAAGCATCCTGAAATAAGATGTGGTCAACTAAAAAGTATGAAAGTACAATGAAATACATATGTAAAAGGAAAAAGGTGTATTTTTCACAACACTAAGCATCCTGCATCTATATTCTAACAAGATATAACATAAAAGCCATTTACTCTTTTATCACTATAAAAGGACTGGTTAACTTTGCACATCCTGTATCTGGTCTCAAGAAGAGAAAAACGATCCTAACTTGCATTTTAAGACAAAACTGGTATAGTGTGACAGACAAACAGCAGGGATATCATCACTTCTTGTGTCTGTCCCAAGATCTTGTATGATTCATTACAACAGTCACAATTTCGATTAAAGCATCAGCTTCTATGAAGAAAACAGAGGCATTGTAGCCAGGCTTTATTTGTATATCTCAAACAGATTTGATGCACTGCCACCAGTCACTCATTGCCATCAGCAGATTTGATGCCTTGCCATCAGTCTGGGAGCTACTTCAGAAACCTCAGTCATTAGCAGGGTGGTGAGCAGAAGCTGAAATTGAAGCTTGGGGCAGAATAATCTAGTTGGATGAGATTGACTTTGTTTAAAATCTGAAAGATGTGATCTATTACTCTCCCATTCAAAAAGCTGTCCATATTCAGGTAGGATACAATCTGCAGCAGATGCCTTAATTCCGTTGATGACAGCATGCTTACGTGCTATCTTGCTTCTAAAAGTCTGAAAAGTCTGAGAGTAAAGCTGTGGCTTACCCAGTTTTAATTCTAGCTCTAAAAACCTTTTTGTGGATGTGTGAAAGTAAACCACAATTCTTCTTGACAGTATCAGGTTCCCTAGCTACTTGGGATAATAGATGCCAAAGATAAATGGAGTATGTGATGTCTCAACAGTAGCTAACAATTTTTCATTTTGACTATACTGTAATAGAAGGCTGTTACTTAGCATCATTCCCAAAGAAAATCCACACAACTGGAGAATTTTACACAATTTCTAAATTCAGGTAAAGGGAGGAGATGCCTTTAACTGGTTATTATTCCTAAAGCTCCAAAACCACCCTAAAGCACTATCATTACAGTAGCACTTTTTTCTACATTCCTGAAAACTCACTGTCTTTATAAAAAGTTGAAATTTTCAGTTCAAGACTGTAATGTATTTATAGCAGGGCTGTGGTTTCTTTTTTTGTTTTGTTTTTGTTTTTCTTTTGTAAAGAGACTGCTGTAATTGAGTTATAAGCCCCATTTCCTGAGATTCTTAGCTAAGGAAACATTAGCAGTACTTCTGTAATAAAGGATATGAATGCAGAATTTAGCCAGCAAAAAAAATATATCTGAACACCAACAATTAATAGCATGAGAAACATTTGGCTGTGAGAGGGCATAATAGCCTGCATATATCTGAAATTGAAAACAGAGAATGGGGGGATGGAATAGGAACTCTGTTTGCAGTAAAGCTACAGAAAAGCTAAAAGCAGAAATCAAGACTGACAGTGTTAAACACAGAAAAGGGTCAAAATATTTTTCTTAGAAACAAGCTCTGTAATTCCAAAAGGAATCCATTTTAGAGAAGTGGAAAATAGGCTTGGGCACTGGAACAGGCTTCCCAGGGAAGTGGTCAGAACACCAAAGTTGACAGAGTCCAAGAAGCTTTTGGACAACTCTCAGGCACATGGTGTGACTCTCGGGGTGTCCTGTGCAGGGCCAGGAGCTGGACTCAATGATCCTTGGCCCCTTCCAACTCAGTTTATTGTGTGTGTGTGTGTGTGTGTGCAAAAACAACAACCAGTTCTCACAAATCAGGATGCTAGTAAAAAATGTAGGAGTCTGTTTTTCTGCGATTTTGGAATGCTTGGTTTTTCACTTCTACAAGCAGCATTTCAGGAGGACAGCAAGCATGGCTGAAAATGAAACTCCACAGATCAAGAGCGAATTAAGCCATCTAAAGCCTAAAACAAATTTACAGTCTGTCAATTAATTGATCTGCTTCTCAATAATGCAAAATAAAAACTACAACAAGGCAATTGGGGTTTCCACAAGTAACAATAAAAAAACCCCACAACCACAAAATGCCCCCCAAACCATGTGCAAACCATAGGCACATGCATGCATATAATATGAGAACAGTCAACATCTAGCACCCACAAGGGAGACAAGACTATGGGTGGTAAAAGAATTTACTCAAAGAATTTACTCACATTCTTTTTTAAAAAACAATTACTTTCAGGATACTGGAGTTTAAGACCACATTAAACTGGTATAAATATTTACAGAATATTTTTTAGCCACATTGCATGAACAGGCTCCACACTTGGGTAACCTTCAAGCCTGTCTTCATCATTTGTTTGCAATTTCGGTTTAAGAAAAATCACTTCCCGTCAGTAACTAAAATGCAATGCAATCTTGTGCAGCTTGCTGGATAAGATCTTCTCTCCTCTTTTTGGCTAATAAGTAAGGCTCTGCTGCACTACTTCAATCCCAATTCCTTCCCATGCCCTTTCAAATATATGAAAAATGAGTCAGTCTCTGGTGAAATGTCCATCTTTTATTATCTCTCCAAGACTGTGCATTCACACAGCATTAATCCTGCCTCTACTCTTCCTGCTCCCAAGTCACTGCACTACAAGCCAGAAAACATTAGAGCTTCCACATTATTAGAAACATACCACTGATATGTCAGAAGCACATCAAGCCAGAGCCTGGATTCTTGGACAGGACTATGAACAAACAGACTACCTCAGCAGAATGCCAGAGCACTTGACACGAGCAAACAACTTAAAAAACATTCTTCTGAAAGCAGGCTCTGCATACATCTCCAGGTGTGAGCAAGAAGTGAACAGTAATATTTAGAAAGGATGAAGAGGGCATGCTCACTCATGGAGATGTACATGTAACATCTCTGTGCTCTCCAAGATCCCAGAACTGGGGTATTTTGTAGTTTAGAAATGATGTGCCTTCTGTTTTTAGTAAGACAAATTATTTCACTGGAAAATCTGTAATGAAAACATGCTGATGTAACATGGTGTCATTAAATGTGAAGCGTGAAAAAATTTAAGGCTGACTTAAAACATAATAAAAATACTATAAAAATAAGTTATAATTTCAAAACTCAGTACATCTTCAAATTGTTTTTGAAAAATTGCAGAGTGCAATTTCAAAAAGTCAAAGCTGGAACCCAAGTATCTTAGGAACCAAAGTCACAAGTTTAATTTTCAAACATTATGTTTAGGAGTTCTGGTTCAAATGAGATCAAGTATTTCACAGTCAAGCAGCAATCAAGACTTACAGGAAACAATTCTGTGGCACCAGCTAATTGCTCAGCATCAAAAGGCTTCACTGACATATCTAAATAGGCAGATAATACAGCAATTGAAAAAGGTAGGGGTAGGGAAGTGAAAGTAAAGTTATCTAACAGTAACATCTTTGTTTTGCCATGGCCCCATCCTAACATTAAGCCTACTGAAATGTTTTGCTCCTTTTCTGAACCAAACTTACTGTTTATTCTAAGATGTTTTTCATTTTGCTTTGTTCATGCTAAACTATAACTTCTTACCAAGCTGCTGTCTCCCTGTATCCACAGCCTCAACTGAAAAGGATGGCTCAGCCTGACATAGCTGCTTTTTAAGCTATGTACATTTAAGGTTTATTATTATAGATACAGGAGACAAGTAGATTGCACTTGAAACGGATGTTGAAAAAAGCATCAGTTTAAATGCAATACACCTGTGACAAAAGCACATAGAATTTTTTATTTCTACAGCAAAACTGGATGTGCATACGCTGTTCACAGCAAGTGAAGGCAAATGATGGAGAAAAATGTAAGACGAATGGTTCTTTCCTAATACAAATCTACACAGACCAAGTCTTTGTGTGCAGTTAATCAATTCCAGAGCCTTTTCCTTCGGTAACAGGATACCAGTTAAGAAACTCAGCCAAAATAAACTGCTTCTGCATTTTGGGAATAGCCCAGAATTATGAGCTTGGTTTGACATCTCCATCATAAATACTTTATTACAACCCTGCCAGGCAACATCAGCTTTCACCACACAGCCACATAAATAGGCCAGAAATCTCTGTGCTATTCAGCTCTGGAGCTGAATAGGTCAGTCAGTTCAAACTCCTGATTCCTGCTCTTAGAAGAAATAGAGGTGAAAGGCCATAAACTCTTTCTTGCTGATGACATACAAAAAGATACACTGAGTGTGCATATTTAACAGGACAAATCTAGGAAGAGAAGTGACATTTCTATCCAACATCTCTGTATCTATTACTGTAAGAAGGTTATTATAAATGAAAAGGTCAATGCAGAACTATTCTTTTTACATTATTTATTTCATACATTGCAGGATAGTTGCGTGACTTCATTTTTTTGTGGACAGCAGTAGAGAGAAGAAGCAGCAAACACTATGAATTATTCCCTAGACATTAGACTGCATAAAGGGCAAACATGAATTCTTTTCTTACTTGTGATTGCAAAAATTCCTCTGACTCAGCAGTTCAGTGAAAACGTTTACTAAAGAATGCCTTCCGGTATGGAAACGTGACAGTGTCCTGCACTGATTGAGATGAGCAGAATGCCAAGTGACTGTACAAAGAGTAAAGCTTTACTGTAAGCCAATCACCAAATGCCACATGCTGTCTTACTGAGAAAGAATACAGAAATAGGTTACACAAAGACTGTAGCTAAGCTCCAACAAGAAAGAGCGTTCTAAACATTTTTATGAGGTGTGCCAGTGCTGCTGAACAGCAGACACTTCTACAAACTAACAAACTGTTAAAGACATCTGGACCCTAACACAGGGTAGGATACTGACCAATGACAGATGCACAGGAATTCACAACATATAATAGAAATAGTCAGATGGAGGCTACCGTGCCCAACTTGAGAAATACAGAAGGGGAAATAAAGCAGCACAGCAGAAAAATGAACATTACTTCATAGGTAGACGATAACCAGAAGATGAATAAAAGGACAGGTTCACAAAATTGCAGGGATCAGCTCAGAGGAGAAACCTGTGAGAAAGCCATGGCGATGAGGAACCTGTGGTGCCACCAACACAACGTCCAACAACAGTCAATTTTTGAAAGAATAACTCTTTTTTGGCTTTTCTATGTTCTTTTTGTTGTAGTATTTGCTAAATATTTGTTAAATTAGTTTTAGAATCTGAAATACTAGCGAAACTCACCTTCTTTATCCTAAATCTGTGCTTCACAGAAATAATATGCAAATACTGAAACTCAGCATGCAAAACTAGAGATCATGCTGTTATAGGTTTCCATCTGGGTGGTAACTATGAGCTACTGCAGTTATTTCCCAGGAGTAACGGGTATAAACCTGTAAAAAATTCTACAGTCAGAAACTCTGACCAGGCTAGATGCTTATAAAACTGATGACTCTCCTAAGAGCCATAAGTAGAAGACCTTTGTATTGGCATAGCTCTCCTGTTAGCCTTCAGGATGTTCGTAAGGAAATAACATGAAGTAACTCAGATTTTCTGCTTTTAAAGTAAGACAAAAGTTCAGGTAATCTTGAAAAGGAGTACCTATTGCCATGAGAAAAGGATGAAGGCCTCTAATTTGACCTGTTTGTTCCCATACCAATGATGGAAAAACTCTGGGTAAATATAAATACAAATAGAGAATTTAGATCTGCCTAATGAGTATCCTGAACCATGTAACACTCTCAAACTGCTAGAGCAAGCAACATTTTACTCAGAATTGAAAAGTTATTTCCCACAAATACAGCAACTGTAAACAGGAAGGATAATCATCTTGTTTATACTTAAAACTGCTTTCATTTATTAAAAAAAAGTGCTCTAGCCATTTGGCACTACAGTAGATAACTTACTGAGATCCAAAACTTCCAGTGTTTACTACTAGTCAAGTCTGTGTTAGTGTTTCACATAGCAAAACTAATAGCTTTAAGTAACTAACATCAGTCCAACCTTGTCAGTATACATTTTCTAAGTTATTCAAAGCTTGCTGCATAATTAACCTACTCATAAGACACGGGAAAAAGTTCCCTTATTCTGTGAAAGAGCTAAGTTAACACACCTCATTTGAATTTACACATGAAAATATTAAATTATACTCAAGACATAAAAGTTTGTCATTTCAGGGTTGCATTCCCAGCAGACAAATTTGTGGTTTTTCAGCTTACACAATTGCTTACATGATTTGTCTCCTTAGAATGGTGCTATGCTTTTTTTTTTTTTTTTAGTATGAAGACTGAAGAACCAGCAAGAGACTGTCTAGCTCCTTGCCTTGCTCTAAAGCCAAATGCAATGTGACCAGGCTATCCTCCCTATCCCCTACAGATGCTTGCCTAGACTTCTCAAATTTGTGAAGTGACAGAGGTGTCACCTGACACACCCGTGCTGGTTACTCAGACTATTTCTCATCATTTTCAGAATGCAGGCAACATTGTTCACATACAATGTGAGCTCTTCGCAGTTGGGATACCCGTTCTCCCTGAACAAGTTTTGCCCTTCAATACTAACATTGCAGTCCTGAAATTTATTCCAAGCTTGCAATATCAATAAAGTCTTACCTTTAGGTACAAACCCTGCTCTAGTTCTCCATGTTTAGTTTTGGTTTTTCTGTTGATTTCTACTAAACTCCAGTATACTCTTAGTATATTAAAAATGAAGAAATTTGGACAGACAGAACCAAATGGCCCAGGCCTATTTATAAAGGCAAGAGTTTAAGTGAAATATTATGTGAAAGTAAATCAAAGGGAATTGACAGCTATCCCAAAGTATAAGAGCACGGAGAGTTCACTTAACCTCACTTCATAGCCCTTATTTTGACAGAAAGACTTTTCTAGCTCTCAGTGTTCACTGCCATTCCAATTCTGTATTTAAGCAGTTATGTGTATCTCTATTACAATGCTAGATATACACTCCCCAAATATATCTACAATCATATAGAAATGTGCTGCTAATGTACATTTCAATCAAGAATTTTTAATACTGCATTATTTGTGCAGCTCGTTTAAAAATTCTCAATTAGCAGTTAGAGAACTAAAGATTATTGAGCAGAACATTTATACCTGTAAGGCAAACAAACATATTCAGCATAACAAAATTATAAACAGATATCCTATGAGGCACCTTGCTCTGTCAGCAACGTTTTCCACAATTAAAGGAAAGGAAAAAGGAAAAAGGAAAAAGGAAAAAAGTCTAGTACACGCTATTGCTTTCTAAGCATTAGTCTAATCCTGAAGCAGTTGCTATGCTTGTAGTTTTAATGGGGAAAAAAAAAGGAAATACTTTCCCAAGACACCTTTGTAATGAGGAAAAAAAAATTCGCCACATCTAGGAACAAAGCTCAGATAAGAGCAGCCTCACTTTTGTCAGTTCATGCCTAGAAATCCTAGAAATGCTTGTCTGCTTGACAGTCTACCCTCTTGTACTTTCATTTTATTCCAGTGTAAAGGTGTACAAAATCCTACATGACTAACAGATGGATTATTCTATTTTCTGAAGAGCCGTTTCACTATTGAGAGCACTATCAGGGGTCTCTCAAGGAACAGGAGGCATTACCTGTGTGTCAGACTATTTTAAAGACATGGACTAGGAAAGTTCTACCAATGAACTCACTTTTTACCCTTCTTATGAAGCATCATTCCTTGCAGCAGACAGCCCTTTGATAAAGGATATATATTTGATTTTCTTCTGCCAGTGACAACTACAGACTACAACAAAGGATTTCAGTATTTCTTTCCTTAGTGTGTTGCCCACTCCAGCATTTCTCTTCAGTCTCAAGAGGGTAGAATCTATAATCTAGAACTGTTTTGTTTGTGTCACAATGAGTGGAAAAGGTGAATAATTAAAGAATTCACAGCCTCAGGTAAAAAAACATCAATCTTACAGTCTGACACTACCAGACAGCCTTGTTGAGCAGGTGTGCCCTAACAAATCTCTCTGCTTCTGTCCCAAAGCCAATAATCTTGAGGAATTGCATCATGAAATACACTTGCATCTCCAAAAAGCCATCTAACATAGAAAAGATGAGCAACATGCTCAGAAAAAGATGCTTCCATAAATATCAGCCCGACCTACATATTTCAAGAAAAGAAAACTAGGAAAAGTGACTTCCTTTTAAATTCTGATGTCTTTTGATATTTCCAATCAATGTTTTTGTCATAGTTACAACACCATTATCATGTGTATCACGTGAACGAGACCAAAGTGCTGTTTTTCTTCAGCTATACTGTAACTTAAAAAAGTAGTCAGCTTCACGACAAAATACTTTCCAGTGCTATCTTCCATGAACAACAAAAGAGCGATACGTCAAAATTTCATAGCTGAAGTTAAAAAAGTTTCCTTTTAGAAGAGCTGTTATGGCTTCTGTTCCTCAGAGCCCTGATCTAAGCAATGAGACATTTTCAAAAGTGTATGAAAAAAGTCAAACCCTAATCAAAACGATGTATTAACTTTTTTTATCCCTGTTGCTCACTGGAATATGACAGACCACTGTATCTCTTGTCAGTCCCTTCAAAGGTGGTGTTTTAATCCCCGAGGTTACATTTTCCTTGGAGGAGTGCTGAAACAAATGGGAACAGCCACCAAACACCCACAAACTCAATGTGGACTTGGTGGCCAACTGCCATTTTTCCTCTTACAAGATCTATATTAACTAAATGCTGAACCACCAGAAATTCCAGTACAATAAAAGTGTATGGATCACAGACGTGGGCAGACAAAGGATCCTCAGGAAGCAAAACAGCAGAAAGTAAAATGGTAGCTACCTAGGGTCAGAAGAACATCTGAAGTAGAGTTTTCTGATGTGTGTCTAATTTTGCTGCTGTCATCAGAAATGTATCATTCAAAATTGCTCCATACAATCTTAGTAGAGAATTTCTACTATTTTTTAACCTTTAGTCCATCTATAAGCTGGCTGCAATCCTTCTAAGCATTCATATGGCTTCCACCATCATGAGATTCAGCATTTTGGCACATCACTAGAATGGCAATGGAAATAATAATTTCTTCCAAATTAGAGAAACTCTGTTCCCTAGAGAATTATTTATGTCTGTGGTTTGACGATAGCCAGATCTTGCATCTTAAGGCCACATGCCTGTGTCTCACAAAGCATAATCCTCTGTTTTCCACTTCAACCATTTTAGTGTAGTTCCTCATTGCACTGAATGCAAGCTACTGGATTGCTTTGCTACAGTCAGTCTTTACAAACTTCCTATCTGAGGCCAAGGTTCTTCCTTTGGAAGCAGTGATTAGACTGGAGTCAGCAAAAAGACACCTTCCTAGGGTGCACAGCATTAAAAGAATGAACCCTCCTCTTGCTCCAAAATTACAGAAAATGAGCTTATTGAAGTAACCTAAAAGGTTTGAGTATGTTTTATCTCATGTCTAGGCTTGATATTTCCCTATTCTCTAACAACATCTGTCCCCACCTTTTCATCAGTTCCCTATCCCTTTAGAAGGCCGTAACTCATCTCAGTATGGCAGCGCTGATACTGGCAGTGATCACTGGAGGAAGATCTGTTTGCCAGGCCCTATACTGCACCCATTCCAGGTGGGAGTGGATTGGTCTAAGGATTCTTCAACTGTTTGCAAAGAGCTGTATGTGTCTGGATGCTTCCTAACAAAAGCTGCTGTTGACTTTGTACTACTTGTGCAGCGGGTAATGAACTTGGTAATCAAGTCAAACTACAATAAGCACAATTTTTGAGTTGAATAATGGACATTACCACACAAACTTATGGCAAGATTCTAAAGACTAAGCTATAAGGAAAAGTGCATGTTTTAAAATAAACTCATACAGTTGGTCCTCAGTGCATGAAAAGCCTTCTGGGTTGTAAATCTGCTGATACATGAGATTAAGGGATATCCAGACTGGCTTAGTACAAATCAGCACTGGTGTGAAAGCAGAGTCCTGTCTCTGTTGTTGGTACCTCAGGAATCTCATCATAGTAGTGTCACCCTTACCATTCTCATTTTCCTGACACATTCTGCTACGTCAGACTTGCAGAAATACTGTCTTTGTTCTCTCTTTGCATCACCTGAATAAGACAAAATTTACTAAGTCTCAAAACTACAGGTAAAACAATTAGCAACAACTCCAGGGCTGGTTTTGTTTGTCTGTCTCAAATGGTACTTCCTAAATATTGTCTGTTATTTATATTGCTTGAATAAAGTTTGTATTTAACAGAGCTCTTAGACCCAAGGAGAAATATGAAAGAAAAAAATGAAAGAGAATTTAAGTAAAAAAACTCCAGCACTTGGGGGTAGTATTTCCTAAACAACCTAATTCTATTTAAGGTTTAGCAGTTGCTTATATGCCCCCTTCATACAGCTCCATGAGGAATGAACTAGGACATTTGTTGCTACAAGGGGACATTTGTTGCAAAAGGATTTTCCAGTGCTCTTAATTAAGCAATTGTTTTTTCAAAATCTTCAAATACATTTCCTGATATGATAGGACACTGTTTAAACTATATAAAAATAAATTAAAATTTCCAACAGAGCTCCCAAAAATAGCAAGTAATGCCCAATTGTATTGGCTTTATAGATAAAATATGGCCAATTGTATTTGGAAAGGGTTTTCAGAATCAAGTAATCAATAAGGACACAATGCCCCTTCATTTTCCTCACATCACTATTATTTTAAAACAGTAATTTAAACTGTGTTATATACAATGAACTAGAAATTACGCAGTGGGGTTTTTATTTTTTAAAAACAAGAAATCTTAAAAGTGTTCCACAAAGTTGCAAGATGGCAGTAAAATACCTTATCAGTCTGGAAAGGAAGTTGTTTTCACTGGCAGCCTGAAATAAGCCATTCCACTGCACACAAAGCTTAAAAATTGCAGGAGTTACAGACTGTTGAGCAACAATTGATTTTAGTTTAAAATTATTGCACACGTTTTGAACAACAATCTCTTCCTGGGAGTGACCTAGTTTCAGTTGAAGGTCATTTGTAAATTACTTTCAGAGAATTCTCAGCCTTGGCACACCATTTATCATACCCAAAATAACAGAAGTCTTGTTTGGAAGACACAGGTGACAAAATGCATAATGAGTCAATACTTTTTAATCAGAAATAAGACTCAGGTCAGAAAGAAAAGGGACAAGGCTATGAGAATTATATGTTGAAAAAGTTACTGATTAAGCTAGATCAACAACATTTAACTTTTAAGTCACACTAGGATTGTCTTCCATCTTTATTTTTTTCCCCCTTAGTAGTTTTACTAGCAGTATTTTATGGTATGCTTTAGATTAATCTCAAAATATTCAATTTCGCCACTGTTGACATCCTAATTATCACAGACATCACCAATTTAAGAAAAAAAAAATATTTTCAGAAATTCGTATTTCCTACCAGAGTATCAGCAAAGTTGTCATCAACTACAACCAGCAGAATGCATGTACATTATACCACTATGGATTTTAGTGATTTAATTTTATTATATGAACAGATATGTATTAAGAGAACTAATGTGTTCTTATACATGACCTCAGCATAAAGTACTTCCAGTGTCAGTATATCAGCTGAATTAAGATAAATTGGAATCTATAATTTAGCACCCTTCGAGAAAAAAAAAATACAGAGAAATGACCTTAGGCAAGAAAATAAGTTGAATATTAATGAATCTGTACTTAACTAGGACATACAGCTAACCCATGGGGGAGGAGAGGATGAGGAGAGAGTCAATCTTTTAGTTTAGCACTCACATTTCAGCCATCTGTAGATATCCTGTTAAATTTACCATGAGCATGTGAAATGACTAAGCATACAGATTGAAAATTAAAATTCTACACCATAAGGAATGGCCTAATTCAATTTCTTATAAACTGAAAAATACAGTAGCAAATACATACTACATACTAAGCTAATAAGTAGGAGACAAATTTTGAAATCCAGACCCATATGGAAAGGTGTACAGCAAGAGACAATTTGTGACAACAGTATTTAAAGAAATCACAGAGCTTCATTTATGATAATTCACTGACTTATGCAACTGTGAACTCAGCCTCATCTGCTTGCTGCCGTATCCTAGACTACTGCTAACCTCTGTAAACTCTGCAGTTGTGGAGACTGCAACACTTAACAAGACCTTTTAAATTCTCCTCCAAACTTCATTCTCTCCTTCAGTTCTTCTGAATATGAATTACTTTAAATGAATTTGAATTACTGAATTACACACATGGTGTTCAAATAGAGCTCACTAAATCCATAATTACCCCAGGAATTACCCCAAAGTTAGAGTTATCTAAAGAAAAGCTACACATTTAAAACACTGCCACCTCTTAACCTAAGACCTGTATTACATAAGTAGGATCCTGAGTTGGAGGGAGGGAATTAATACAAGAACATAAGATTGTTCTGAGTCCAGCAGCCTTCCTACTTGTGTTACTACAACTAAAACACATCTTTCAGGTGACATGGCTTACTCAGTTCACATGCATTCTACTGTCTTATTAGATACCTGCTCAGAAGGAAGACACAAACTGCATGGTTAACTGCAATTTTTTTTGTAAGGTACTCATTTGCATGGATAGGTTAATCACCTCCCACTGAGCAAATACATAGAACTGCACAATGATCATGCAGACTCTGATACAATTTTGAAAGTTCTTCTAAAAGCTTTACATTTCAAATGGAAACATTTAGCATAGGAATTCCAATGGCTTCCTATACTGGTTTCCCTAGTCCTTTTACATTAATTACTTCCACAGTAGAAGTCTAATTATGTTTGAAAGGAAAACAGGCTAATACCAGCATCAAAGTGGAAAAGGACTATTCAGAACAGTACCCAATTTGTTTAAAAAAATAATGCGTATCAACTGGATGGTGTCTGTATGTGCCATGACTATAAACATTTGCTTCTGAATTATATTAAATTGTTCTAAATTTCACAACAAAATACTCCCATCTTCACTTGGAAATAACAACCCTACTGCATTCTTGCTGACGACAGCAAAAAGACTTCAACAAACTACAGTAAATTGTAGTTAAGATCTACACACTCTGGCAGTGAGTTTGCCTAAAGCTACCATGATTTCTAAACATATTTAGAAACACACTGGAGAAGACAGATTAAAAAGGAAGAAACAGCTTTTTTCTGTACCTGGCAAGTCTGAAAAAAGGAGAATGCACTCATTGAATCCATTAGCCAGAAGACGATCCCTCAGCTGTTGAAGTATGGCAACTCCAATACAGAACGGGAAGGAGGAATTTCCAAGCAGTAATGTATCCCACAAGTGAAAAATTTTGTGCAAAGGAAAGACATCTGCATAATGAATAAGCACAATAAATAAAACTATAACCATATACACACATTTACAGTGTTAATGAGTTGCTTATGTACTTCCTTCCTCTCCCATCTTGAATTATTTCTTTTTTATTTGGGAGCAAAGAGGACTCAGCCTGTTTAGGATCATATTTGTCTTCATAGGCAGTTTGATTATTCTGGAAATCACAGTCTTCTTTTATTAATGAATACTTGGAAGCACATGGGTTTTCACATTTCAAAGAATGCCAAAATTTAGGCAATTTATTTTTCTTTTGGTACAGTACAATTATGTATTAAGGCATGCATATCAGTTTTTCACAATAAGATGATATTAGTGAGTTAATCAGTAAGACCAGCTACTTACAATTAGACAAAAAAATGAACAGAATAAAGAAAAAATTGACAGAATAAAAGAAAGACAAGGAAAAAGGCCTATTAAAAATAGCAAGATTTTATATATAAAGCTGAAGGTGGCTCTCTTAAAATAAGCTATCTTCTAACTAAATAGTTCTAAGATTTTTTCACACTTGACTGCTTAAGGAAACCATCTCCTTGGTTTTCTAAATGTGGTGATTCTCATGAAAGGTATAGAAAAATGGACAACTGCAAGAACTACTGCTTCACAGTCAAGATCTTTAGAAACTGCAATTAACAGTTGCACAGTAGGTTCTTTGATATTTCATCAGAGAAATAATCTATGAGCTCTTTTCATTCTGCCACTTTTTAAAAAATTTAAATTTAACGTCTGCCAATGTTGATATGACATGAAAAAAATCACAGATTTTTAGGAAAGTTTTTAAATTGCTTTCTAGACTGGATTTATTAACTTTGTCCTCTTTAATTAAAGCTCACCAAATTATAAAGCTCTCTTTGTTCCTAATACACATGCACAAATATAGAAAACTAGTGCTATCAGAAAAACTGTGTGTCTACATGCAATAAAAATATGATTATCTTCAAAAACAAAGTCATTCTCTTTCTTATATTATTTGAGTGAGGGCAGGGGATGGTGGTGAGGTTTGGCTTTGCTTTTTAACTATTATTATGTCTTTTTCCAGTAGATAACAGCTTCCTTTGAACACATCCTAAATACTGTATATGTAAAATAATCCAGATAATAGATAACAACAAACCAACTATATAATAATATAACAATAACAACAACTCAAAAAAGTAGTAGAAATGCTAATTACTACCAAATCAGGGCAGAAAGTAAGTGACAGGCACTGTTGAGTTTTTCACTCACACCACCTCCTTGCAAATTACAAGCATCCTACTAAATGACCTATCATACTAAGATACTTAGAAGGGCTTTAGATGAAAAAGTGAGAAGAATTAATATTAAGAAATATAAGAACACTAATCAAAAGAAAAAAGAAAAGCATACTCACGTGTAAACATTGTAAGAAACCAAGGAATTGCATAAAGCTGCAAAAGGTGGTGATGGGGGGAAGAAGACAAAAAACAAGTTTTGAGAACTAAAGTTGTCTATGACAATTGTCAACTACATTAAAACTTGCCTATTTTGCATGAATTTAATTAGAAAGGAAAATAACTGCCATGGCAGATCTACTATCACATAGCTCATAGCCCCTCAGAAGCTATTTTCATCCCCAAATTTTTCAAATTACTAGTTTGTGACACTGCACAGAAAAAAAAAGAAAAAAAAATCAATCACCACCCTTACTAGGCTGGTTTGCAAAATAGAACCTCCAAAGTCTTAAAGAACACAAAAACCTGCTCTACTAAATTGCTACAATTCTCACTAAACTTAGAAAAATTAGCCAAGGATGCCTGAAAAAGCATAAACCAACTGGATCCAATATATCTTTTTGACTATGGAAGAAAATAGTTTTATAGAAATAATTAAAAGTTCAAATCAGGATTTCCAAGAGAAAAAATAACCACCTCTGCCTTTTTCTGTGATGCCAGTATGTATTAAAATGCATACTTGTCAGTGAAGAAATTAAGGACCGTTTCAGTCTCAATAAATGCTCACTAACATCCTAAGCATTTATGTAGTTCTACTGTGACCATTTTAGGGCAGGTGTCATCCAAAGGTGTCCTGCTTCTGCACTTACACCACTGAGACTTGGGCTGCTGCAACAGCTACAGAAAACCTTTAACATCTGCAAACTTTCACACTCGTGACATCATACAGAGAAAGAAGAGCTAAGCATTTGTGACACCTTAAGAATTTCTAATTTTTCAATGAAGTATTTAGCAAGACAAAGGCAACAGAATCTGTTTTCTTGAAACATCAAACTGCACAGAAAGTTTCCATAAATGCAAGAGTGAGACGATCATTGTTAAATTTTACTCAGCTGCATAGCTCATGTGCTATGAAGATTTACAGTTGAACATAAAGCTTAATATGTTACTTTTTAACTCATAAAAAGTGCAAATGAATCCTCCTATTGAGCTTTTCCTGGAAGTAAACAAATGAGGAGCAGAAAACATAATTGATATTATGTTAATAATTACTTCTTATTCCATAAACTCGGAAATGGGTTATGGTTCCAACTAAATGATGTACGCATTTGCTGAAAACCTTCTTAAGCACAGCTCTCTCTAAATTTTATTCCTATGCCTCCATCTGAGCATCTGAGATCTGAACCATACTGTCCATAAACTACAGAAGGCTCAATGACTTTTTCACCACTTTTAATATTCAGCAGGCTTTTATGAAGCTTGGCCTCCAGCCCACCAGTTCATTTTAAGTGTTCAAAATCCAAACCAAATCAATTTAATCTTGTAATACTTTCATACTACTTCCTTGAGTATATCTATGTTTTGTTTTAAATAGATAGCATTCTAGGGAACAATAACACATCCTGTTACCTGAAATACCTCCTACAGTGGTTGTGATAAGCCAATACCTGTTTATCTCCTTGTTTACATGCAATATCTTGCTTCCCATGCAGTAGGAACACAAGCCTAGTGTCCTGAGGCTCCTCTTTGCTTGGAGGTACATATTATGTAAACCACATTATTTCCTTGGTATTTAAAAGCAATTATTTCCTCCATTTCATATATTTGATTAAAATGTTTTACCAAAGCAGATCCTCATTTTCTCCTAATTTCACAAACACCTCTATCGTACATGCATTTACACAGAAATATACAAGAAAATATATGAAATGTGAAGCTTTGAAGTTTATTAAAAGGTAATCACACGGAAAATCACTGCTTTGCTCTAAACCATCCTCACCAGAAGTACCAGCAGTGACATGAAAAGTAGGTCAAACAATTTAAGTAGAAGGTGTCAGGTGAGCTTTTATTGACGTTTTATTGGTTTAATACAAGGAGGTGCTGGTAAGCCTGAAGAGGCTGTGGATGCTATCAGTAAGCAAGGAAAGGAAACGCACAACACGGGTGGCATTACTCCACGACGGCAGTGAAAGGGAAGGAGCAGCCGCACTGAGTCCAGGGCAGAGTTCGGGATGCGCTTGGCAGCGGGACTGCTCACAGCGTTAGTGAATGCTGCCCTCCAGCGGCCGCCGTCCGGAACAGCACCGCGCCGCGCCTCCGCAAAAACAAGCTCCAGCAAAAGAGGGCTTCAACCCTTCAGTGCTGAGCCCTCAAACGGAAGGGACTTGTGGTTTTACTGGACACTTAATTCCGCACCTGGGAAGTGTACCTAACGTGCAACCAAAGTAGCATCAGAACTTCTGGAACAGCCTGAGAAGAAGTCAGATTTAAAAAAGAGCCTGTAAAACTAACACATCATTTTTTAGAGAGACCTTGAGAGGAGCAGTGCCATAATTATAATTTTGCTTTGCTAGTAAAATACAAGCTCTTTTGTGCTTTAAAGTAAGGACCTCGACATTCCTTATATATGAAGCACACAGCAGTCCCCTTAACACCAGTTCACATTCAAACAATCTTAATAATAGATTCACAGGGTTTTTCTAGTTACAATTTAAATCTGTTGACCTCAGACTAGGCTTCATTCCCCATCTTTCCATTATACCTAGCTAAATTCCTTTTCAACAGCTAAATTCCTCTTCAATTTCAGTCTGCTATGACAAATCCTGCTCAGTACCTGAGCTTGGAGATGCAGTTTTTTGTTTTTCAGCAGGATGAAGACGTTTAATTGCCTATTGCTAAGTGGCCATGTTCTGAGAGGAATGCATCTTCCATTAGACATTCAAAGCTCTTAGAGATACTGGTTCAAACCTTGCTGAAAGTCTTTTCCATGAGGATTCCTTTACTGCCTGCTAAAACTGTCTGGACTGTTTCATTATTTGAGTGTTCCTTCAGAATATGAGAGTTTTACATACTTGGATATATAGAAGATTGAGATTTCAGTTGTAAAGAAAATAGTTCTAAAGAAATTTATGCTCAGGTGATGTTGAATCTAGAGAGATTTCAGAGGGAAGAACAAGGTGAAAATGAGTGTTAACGTTTGTTGGTAGTGATGTTAGGAAGTATTAAAAGGTACACACAAGCTTCTTGCTCTGTGAAAAGTCTGTTAAGAATAAAGTAACTCTTCTGTATGACCCAGGTGCACCTTATGAACATCAAAAGGGAGCTATGGACCTGTTTGCAGGATAATGTAAATATATTATTTAAAATTGAAGGTTTGAGTTTTCAGAACATCAAAAATGTCAATATTTTTTACAACTTATTTGTTACGTGTGTATAGGACATGTTTACCAAAAGGTTCCAGGAAAATTCAAAAATCTTTATGGAAGTTCACCTTCCACATCTCAGAGTTACAGAGCTGAGATTAAGGTTAAATACCTACAGTTTTAAAGATTACAACCACAACAGAATTACCACAACAATTATTCTTCCCAACTCTTATAGGAGAATCCTCACCTGATGATCTCTTATTCAACACATTTTGAAACTGGTAAACTGTCATGTCTTCATCACTATTAGAATAATTTATAGATGATACAAATGATTTATAGATGGATAATGAGAAACCCCTATGAAATATTAGATATTTCACACTATTTTCAGTGTTCGAGACTTTCAGTGGTGCAGCCTTTCCCTCTCATAGTGAAGTCACACAGAAATAAAGGAACTACCACAATCAATGGCAACAGGGGCAAGTATTCTAACTCCAACAGTGAGTAGCTCATTTGCTTCAGGAGAACCTGCTAAGAACCCTGAAATTGACAGTTGTAAGGCAGTGTCTACCCTACTAACTTGCTTTCTACATACTTTAGGCAGGCACTAGCTTAAATGACAACAGAAAGGATTAAGAAAAGGTATCACATATTTCTTTTCTTATTGGACTGTGCAGTAACAATCCCAGATATTGACAATCTCTTAAGTAATCCAATCTTTCTTTCCCAGCATACTAAAAACCATTTGCCATAGCTACACAGAAGGCTGGTCAAACAGAACCAAAGAATGATTCTCAGCTAAAAGGAATCCTTTTCACCTTTGCCCTCTCCGCCTCCCCCAGCTGTCTCAACTCCATCCCCACACACCCCCAACCTTCCTCCCTCCTCTGTCATGGTCATCCTCACCAAGTAGAGTGAACCTCAGGCCTCCAGCTCAGTGCTGCCACAAACACCCACCTTCCCCAAAGACACTCCCACCACCGAGCACCAAAACTTCACGGCCCTGCTTTCTTTCTTAGAAGTACTTTAAAAGACAAATTCCTTCTACTTTTTAGGTAATTTTTTTGTACATATTGTTGGGAAGTCCATCATTGTTAAGCAATACCAGATTGACCAAAGGGAGACTTTGAAACATGTATCTCTTGTTACCTATCTCTGACTCGACTTGTGGTGTGACCAGGCCCAAACCATTCTCTCAAGAAGAATAAAACCTTTTAATAAAATTAAAAGAAAAAAAATCACAGTCTTATTCTGAACAGTTCAGTGATGCTTTTTCTGCTTATACTTTAGCTGTACCACATATTGCAGTTTACATGAGGGGCCAAAACCAAAGAGGTTTTTCTTTTTTTTCTGTGTCTATTAAATTCCTGTTCCTTTTTTTTTTGTGTTTGATGTATGCATGAAACAATGCTGTCCAACAATAAGTGGAATTCTATTTTGCTGAGTTGTTCTAACAGCTGTCCCACCTGCTGCTTTTCGCTTTAATTTTCAGTTGTGAATAAAAACTATGTTTTTGCTTTCTACAGCTTCTTGAGGAAGGGAGGTGGAGAGGGAAATGCTGAGCTCTTCTCCCTGGGATCCAGTGACTGCGTATGTTGGGATAGTTCAAAGCTGCACCACGGGAGATTTAGACTGGACATTAGGAAGCCTTTCTCTACTGAGACGGTGGTCAAACACTGGAAGAAGCCCCAAGGCTGTCAGTGTTTAGGAGTCTTTTGGAGAATGCCCTTAACAGCACATTTTAAGTTAGACCTGAGGTGGTCAGGCAGTTGGACTACACGAGTGTTGTAGCTTCCTTCCAAAGGAAATTGTCTCTTCTGCCAACTCCGGATCTTTCACCTTCCTGTTCCATGTTTGAAATACATACACACTTGGCTTCAATCCTATATGGTGCCTAGACAATCATATATTTAAAGGCTATAGAAAGGTGCAAAAGATAAGGCAAACTGAATCACATTTTTACTACTAGATTCTACCCAGCTGTATGTACCTACACAAACAAAATTTGAAGAATGATCACTTTCTTCACAAGATAAAAATATCAGCAAGAAACTCCTCCTCCAGATTCATCATCAGGTAATTGTGTAACAGGACAAACAGAGATGAAGTACTTCAAGGGCAGGATTTTGAAGATGAAGCCCTATTACTGACACCTTGGGCCTGTCACCAAAACTAAGCTAAGGTATCTACCTGTGCCAGCAGCTTCAGCACAATGATACTAAGGAACTGCAATCAGCTTGCCTTCTATGTTAGTGGATAGATGACAACTGTGTCTACCTTCCACATTTCGCAGCTGCAAGTGCTTTAGAAAAATTTATTGCTACAGCTACACTTTTAGCAACATTGTACACTTTCCTGTTTTTCTTCACTTTAAAATAGTCTTTTGTTTTGGGTCAGAATTATCCAGTAAAATAAGGAATGTGTTATAAAGCATTATAAAGGGTGGAGAAGACGATAAAATTTGGGAGAGTGAGCAAAGAAGAACTGTAAGATTCACTGTATATATCATCTCTCTATTTATATGTAAATCACATAGCCACAGCAATGTACTTAATCCAGGCATCACATCAGCTAATAATATTCACAAGGACTCAAGCTTCAGCAGTGTTCAATATTCTGAGAGCTACGTGACCTGAAGCAAATGAGAAGGGTGCCAGGAACACAATCTTCCCTGCAGCAGAGCCCACGTTTCAATGATGAAAGATTAATCAGGGTTTACTTTGATAGGATTAGTACTCAAGCACGAAACTCTGGTTCAGATCTCATTACCACAGTGCATATCCTTCACCTTGATGGATCCTGTACTGCCTTGTTACAGTTACAAAAAATCACCTCTCTGACTAATCTAAACAACAGAACAACTTTTACTTATTAAAAAAAAAAACCCCAAACCCTGACAGATAATTCAGAAAGGACAACCTCTCTTCATAGGTTAGTGTTAACTTCAGAACTTCAATGCAAGAGTTTTAAAAAAATATACCTCTTTTGCAATTGTTTACTGTATCACCTGATCATCTCTAGACCGCAATATTTAGAGACAAGGCTCATGTATGACTATGTGCTGTCCAATGACTAGCACAACAGAAACTAAAATATAGCAAAACGTGATTTTAAACTATTCCATCTCACTTGTACCTTGGAAGTCTTCAGTGGAGAGTTATAACTTTATAAGCAGACACTAGGAGCTGCTGAAATATCAGATAAGACCCAAGATGGGTTGCTACAGAGCTCTTGCACAGATCACTAGCCCAAACAAGGACCTGTAAGGTGGTCAGGGAAATTATATCTCTAACTCTTTAGTGGGAACTAGCATCCTGGACAAAACACACAGAAGAACTGCAGCCTTTAAAAAAATAAATATTAAAAGCATTTATATAGTGATGCTGCAAAATTGATTCTCCCTCAGGAACTTAAAAGTTGCTGTTAACCCTTGCACTTGATCTACCCAAATATTTAGGCTTTCTACAGATGAATATTTTTCCTTCTCCTCACTTTACTTTCATCTTCCTCCCATCCATCCTCTTCAGAGGGGTGTTATCTGAAATATATGTGGCTTTCTCAAACTCCTCTCTTTATAAGGCAATACACCGGCTTTCTCTTCTGCTCATTTTAACACCACTGTATCTCCTGAATTTTTTTCAGTCAAACAACATTATTACATTAAAAAACTCTCAACAAATGAAAGTATATACTTGCTTTTCCATTACAAAATTTGTAACCAGTGATAATGAGTATGTGCCAGTCCCAAACTCCCATAAATTCTTTCAGGAACTGTCTAAAACAAATGCTTTTCAGAGGCTTGGCCTTGCTGCTTCAACTTGAAATATTTCCCAGTAAGCATAAGGCTTTTCTGATAAACTAAACTTTATATTGCTTATAGAAGCAATGTTTATAAATTTCTTACTTATGAAATTTGTATTTCTATATCAACATCTCCTGAGTCCAGTTGTCTTCTTCCATTCTGACCTCTCAGTCATCATCTGCTCTTACAACCAACTTGCAATTACCAAATTACTAAGTGCCAAAGATAGAATGATATAGACCATATCAATTAACGCTATCTCTATGGCCATGCCTAAATCTACTTTTCAGAAACATCAATATTTGTAGGCAGACAAACATTTTTATTTTGGCTTTCTTGACTATACACACCTCTCTAAAAAAAGGAGTAAAGCTTTACTACTTACAATGATAGCTCGAAATGAGGCTCTAAAGAAGGCCTTCTTTTGCTTTTTCACAAAGTCCACCCTCTCTACAATGCTTTGGCCATGTTTTCAGTTTTCATTTTACTCCATCTTAGAGATTTTTTTTCCAATGGAAGCATAAAACTTGTGTCTATGTTATGCACTTGTCCCATGATTGTGACACACTGCAGCAAATGACTGCTAAGCATTTTCCAAGGTCTGACATATCTACAAAACTGAAGATCACTTGAACGTACTTTTTCTATTCCTTGCAAAATAATGTGTCATTTGTGTTAAACAACAGCATTTAACTAGCTGCAGTAGTTTTGCTGTTAGCACTTCATGGGTAGTAATTTTTGTATATTAACCCACATTTCAAACATAAATGTATATATACCTTTTAAGATGAATCTAAGTCATAATAACTGGTTAGTAGTATTTTTATTGTATTTACCATCCCAGCAGAACAGGAAGGACTAAAGCATGTAAAATCAGAATCAAAACTTTACCATTTTATCAGCATATTCAATAAAGTCTATTAATATGGAAGTTTCACTTTGGTCAAAGTGCTACTGAAGCAGTTTGGAAAGGCATCTCACCCCAGTTTCCCTCATTTTCCATTTTTTAATTCCTTTGGATAATACTTATAAGGACCCTTAACACTTACATCTGGAATAAAGCCAATTTCATTGAGGTGGTTACTTAGCTCTGGATCATGGAATGCAATCATCTGGGAAAACACCGTCAGGTACTCTGAAACAACAAATCCAAGACTGTTGTCAAAAACACAAGCCACCACATGCCGCTAGCTCACAACAGAGCTGTAAGAAAGGACAGCCACTAATTTTAAACCTACAATAAAACAGCAAGTGAGTACCACCACTCTACTCCTTATTACCATTACATTCAATACAGAGGAAGAAACATTTAGTTTTTCTTCTTTAGTTCTTCTCAATTTGGATTTTTAAGAATGTTTTACTTGGCTCACACTTAGGTAGTGATGCATGCTTGACATGCAGAGTTAAAAACTGTCTTGTAACCAGCAAGGAGAAACACCCACTATAAAATTTATTACATCTTCAGCCTGGCCTATTAGGTTGATGGGTACAATTTCATTAAGTTGTCGAAATAACTTGCTTTTAATAGGAAGAGAAGCAGACAGCAGAACACAGGACAGTAACAGGTTTCTCTCTCTGTTCTGCTCCTCTCCATTTTGTCCACACTGTCACATACTCTGTGAGAAGAAAGATGAAGAGGCAATAGCATTGCAGTTTTGTAACAGATGGCAGTTCCTTTTCCTCCATGTTCCCAAGAACAGAATAATTAGGGCAGGGACAGCTAGTCCTGGGGAGCAACAGAGAAGGCAAACTCTGTTTCCGGAACATGCTGCCATCTCAATGCTCCACACAGCTTCTATCTACACAGAAAACACAAAGCAGCTGAAATTGCAGTGGGTAGTTAAATTACACATTCTTAACCCTTTCCTCTACCTTAAAAAGGCAGGGAAATTACACAGAATTTTCCTTTACACCTTTATTTATACATTGTTTTTTGATGTACAACCCTAGAAAGGATTAATTAGAATACTGAAACAATCCTAAAGGGTCCACTCTCCCTGAGTCCTTCATGATGTCAGATGCAGACCAGGAACTCAGGAATGCCTACACTACCTTGGCTCACAGAATCCTACTGACCTGTATTTCTAACTTTGGCTGATACATATTTTTGCAAAGCTCCTTAGGAATAACATCAGGAAACCCTGGAGAGCAAAAGTATTATTTTATGGAAAGTATAACCTCTTGAGAAAATCTTTACCAAGCTATTAATTTTGAAGTTTGAATTACCTGTCTCCAGAGGAACGTATTTATTCTCTTCCTCTTTAGACCTTTACTGCAAGAGATCTTTCTTTACAGACAAAAGGATGCAAACATGTTCTAGAATAATTTTTCCTATTATTTTATTCAGTTTATAACACTTCTTACCCATTGTCTTTGATACATAAACTCTCCTAACCCCTGCATTCTCTCCTTACGTTAGCTCTCTCCCAATTATCTAACATGTAAATGCTTTTACATCTAATTAGTTTTCTTGATTAGTTCTTAATTACATTCTTGAAGACAAAAAAATGACACTGTTTAAAGTCGATGAGTTTCACAAGAAATATACAAAAGAATTTCTTTAAAAGAAATACAAAGACAGCAAGCCATGCTGATACTCAGTATTCAATAAACATTCATAACTTTTGATTTTTAAAAACTGTCTGGATGACAAATTATCTTCCCAATACAGACTGTGCCAAGCTGACTTTCTAGGTCGAGACAATTCCTATTTCATGTTTTCATGAAATTTAAAATTAATTTTCAATAAGAACAGACATTCCTAGCCATTGTTTTCATTTCTCTAAGTTACCTACATACTTGCTGAAGGCTGAATTACGGAACATTATTCCTCAGGATTCTCCAACTCCTGTCCTGTATTGAATAACACCATCTTCTGCTCAATAAGAAATTCCCCTTGAATCCCTATTTTCATGAATACCATAACTTTCA
This sequence comes from Corvus cornix cornix, assembly GCF_000738735.6. NCBI lineage: Eukaryota > Metazoa > Chordata > Aves > Passeriformes > Corvidae > Corvus > Corvus cornix. Next base: position 30,449,609 of record NC_046334.1, on the reverse strand, counting down.
TTTTCTGAGGAACCTCTAGTTTATACTGTTCCTCTTCATTTTCCCTTGCTGTCCCAACAGCTCCTCTAACAGGATGACTTCGATCCCTTGAAGGCTAAGTCTTAACAGTGTAACACTAGAAAGACTATTCACTGCTTTCACAACTTTGCAGGATGGACTGACTCTTACCTTGGATTTTACATAGAACATTTTTGTATGTGTGTGTGTGTGCACGCACATCTGGATTTTTTCTCCTACCTGAATCTTTAACCACTTATTTTGTTCCAAATTTTCTTGCACAGTTACATGATTTTAACTGTGTCCCAATTTTGCAACCCCTTAAAAAAGTGTATTTATGTATCCAGAAATAATTCTACTTTCCTTAGAACTACACCAAATAACGTGACTTACCTTGAATAACATGAGAATTATCCTTCAGAAAGAAGTTATACAAATACTTCGGAATAAAAGCAGACATGCAGGCATATGCCAGAGCTGAAAGAATTAGAAAAACAGATGCAGGGACAGAGGCACAATTTAATGACACCTAAAAAAGTTCATTATTAACCAGATAATAAGCATAAATACTTAAATTAATCTATACACAAAAATGATTGCATGTACAGTAGGTATAACAGGAGTCATTGACCTAAGAAACTAGTTTTCCCCCAAAAAGACCTTATATAAAGAAAGCCAAGTACAAGACAATAAAAGCTTGGACTACACTGTTTTGAACAAATCACATTCTAAGAAGATAAAGGTCATATATGTAAAGCTGATCTGATAAACTTTCAGGCATTTAAAACTACCATCAGCTTTTCTGAATAAAGCTGGTCTGACAGTTTAACATTTAGGTTTCCAAATAATATATTCACCTTAAGCAATGCTGAACTATAATTCAAGTACAACAGCAGCATTTCTTGCTATTTTCTACTCAAGGTTATTTGTGCTTTTTATTATATATCATTATTGTACTTGGCAATAAACAGTATTTGAACACCTGCTTGAAGAGCAGTACACCACATGCAGTTTTCAAAACCCAACCATTTCTTTTGACCAGTGGCAACAGGAACTTTAGAATTCCTTTGTAGATACACAAACTTTCCATCTCTAAGCAGATGCACACATCTGTCTGCATGTAGATACAGACCAGAGACTGTGCTTCTCCTCACTCACTGCAGAAAAAGGTACTCACCTTCATTGTTAAAATTCAAGTAGAGAAACGGTGCACAAAGAGAGTCAAGACCTAAAGAGCGAAGAGCCATGAAGAAACAGCACAAAGAGCTCATTTATTTTAATGCACAAGTCATTCATTTATAACGAAAATCTGCACACTAGTTACTGGTTCTGCATTGTCAGGGCTTCACAAGTAATGGTGAGAACAACTGTGAAATCAATGCATGAAAACAGCAAGGATTTCAAATTGTTCAGCTATAATGCCAAATTGATTATTTTGCCAAGGCATCCAAGAAATGCCAATTACCATCCCAAGAAGTCAGTAACTTTTGCAGTATTATCTTGGAGCTTAATAGCAAGCAACAGACTTTTGTTTTTGAAATAAAGTGACTGAAAGTTATGAAGACTGAATATAAAACAAATAGTAGGGCAATTTTTTATTACAAATTAAATATAAATTATTAGGATTTAAATTTGCAATAACCCACAGATTCATTCTTTAAAGGAAACAGAGGAAAGCACTCAAAAAAAGGCTTATTGTGGGGGTGAAAAGCAGGAGGTACTTTCAAGTCAGTCAAAGCTTTCCATTCAATTATCTGCCCTTGCCAACTATGGTCAAACTCACCTTGCCAGTACACCAAATTAGGATGGGAAACAACCCAGGCCTTCAATACACGTCTAAACTTTGCATGACCCTCTGGTGATGACAGCAATTCATCATACTGATGGCAACGAGGAATATCAACTTCAATCTGCACCACAGCCAAGCATATAAAGAGAAATGGGGATGAGTGGGGTAGTACTACAGCAATTTTGCAACACTAGAGGTGAAGTCAGCCAAAATATGTAGGTCAGATCACCATCATACACAATCTGCTTCCTCCATCACTCTCAAAACCAAAACTGACATGGGACCTAACAGACCTGTCAAACTTTAAAAAATAGAGATTTTTTTTTTCCTTTTCTTCATTACCTGGTAAAAGGTCCAACAGGCACAACAAGCATTCTCTAAACCCAGGATTTTTAACAATAAATCATTAATATTGTTCACTACTCTGCTGCTGCTACAGAAACAGTGATTATAAAGTAAAAAAGGATTTCAGCTTCCCCATGTTGAAAGTTGAGTTAAAGTACTTGTGCCAATCTGTTTTGCAAGATTCTTGCTACAGCATAAGGCTAGAGGGCAAGAAGAACCATACTGTTATTATCCACCATATGTGCTGTAATAGGCAAGTGATGGGGGGGAAAGATCTTCAAGTGACAATATTTGGTAACACCATAAGTCTTACTTGTCTGTCTGTAGGAATCGGTGTGTCTTTATCAATGGCATCATATTTTGCTTCTATGGCACCCTAAATGTGGAAGAAGAATATTTGAATTTAGAAAGCCCTTACCAACACAAGTGCATATGACAATGTACATGCTGATATGCAGAAGTTGACTGGTTTTGTTAAGAACTTTAGTTAGCAGAACAACAGAAAATTCTGACAGCTAATTTTAACAAAAACATCTTTATTCCGTTACTAACTCAGGACATACAGACCTTTCTATAGATCTCCTCAGCATGATTTTCAGTTGTTCATGCAGAAAGCTATGTACTTTGTAGTTTCCCATTTTCAAGTTAAGAGATGCTCTCAGTTTAAATCCAGTGCTTACCTCAGCCAATGGCAAGTGGCTTTCAGCATCATCTCTGTAAAGGCACTCAATCCAGCTGCATGTTAATTGATATTGCCAATACAGATGACTTAAGTAGCCTGTCCTTGCATAAATCCCAGGGCAGGCATACTAACAAGTTCATTTTAATGTTATGGGACAGGAAAACACCCATACTGTACAGATGACAAGTTGCTGAAACATGAGAATTGACTCATTTCCTCAGACTCAGGCTACAGTCCTGACCAGCATTTTTTTCTTTACCTTTACAGCTTTCTTTGCTGATTATATTATATAGCACTCAGAAGATCACATCCTAAGCTAAATCTCCTGAATAACCTGGGATGTGTTATCTCTAAGAATCTCTTTGCTCTGCTCCTGCAGGATTGCAAGCAAGGTAAATCCAAAGGCTAGGTAGTCCAGCAACTCTGTGAGGAGCCCTCATTTCTGGCACATTCCACTGCCCAAACGGACTGTATTTGATTTATTTATTCTCTATTCTTTCTGGGAAGTGTATTGATTGGTAGGTGAGAAAAATACCTTTCATGTGTTTTCTCCTGTTTTGTCCAATTATTGCTGACTGGAGCAGAAGGACTGTCAACTGCATTTGTCAAAAATATTAAAAATCAAAACAAAGAACCCCTGTTAACTACCAAATGTCAGGATATTATTTTCCACCCCATAATCAAAATTAAAGGCAGTCAAGTCTACATAGGCTTTCTGAAATCAAATAACCTGACAGACAAGAAGCAAGTTTTTCAGAACACTGTCTATTTGCACAATTTCATGACTCATTTTGTTTGAAATTCCAGTAACTCTACCTGCCAAATTTTAAACCCATTCCACCTTCCTTGTCAACCCCATTCCTATCCCACTGCATCCCCGGTCAGTACTGGAACTTCTCCAAATGCCCTTACCTCAACACCCAACAAGGCAGCCCAGGTTATGCCTCTCAGAAGGGGAGGGATGTCAACCCTGGCTTCTTTCCAAATTTGGTTTTTCTTGTAGGGGTAGGCCTTCAAAGAGAAGAGATTAACTGTAAAAAATGTTACCATGTAACTGAGACAATTCAAATCCCAAAGCTGGGACAGTCCTTCCCCAAGTGAAACAGCCTGAACAGTGAATACAAATTTCACAAAAAGTGTATTTAATTCCTAACTGGAAGGCCTGGATGAAGGACTACTGTTTGATGTTAAGATATCCACTCTTTCTCATAAATGCATTCATGTGCTCTACTGGATAGATATACTAATGCAACTTCATATTACAAGTTTTTTCTTCATTTTATGTTTCCTTTCATACTATGTATCCATCTTGGCTTTATTAAACATTTCTAGTTTATACTTGATAATGTGCATCAGCTCACTCATTCTTAAAGAGGAATCCATCTTTCTGCATATATGGAAATTAGGGGCTGCTATTCCTTTCCCCAGTATAAACCTCACATTCATAACATGGCACTGCCATGTTTTCAAATACTTTACTGCGTGGAAACGCAGAAATGTTACAGGCATATTTATAACAGCTTAGTCTGTTATGAAATGAAGGATGTAAAGTTGTTTTTATCAGTAAATAACCAGTACTAGCAGCAGCTCTACTTTCATGTGCATACTTTAAAATCTACTTTTAAATTTATCAGTACTGAGAATAATTTGTTCTATTTTTATTTTCAATCTCCTTATACTTCTGAATGGTTTTCTTCCCCCTTTCCCACTGTGGTCTCTTGCATCTCTGCTTCCTTTTACAATTACTTGGTCTTTCAAAATCTTCCAATTGACAGACCAAATCCAATTATCCAGCATCACAAGGACTCCATACCTTCAACAGCCTGTCAAACAGGACAATTCTATTTAGCTGGTACTCTGTGTCCCTCTCCCGGATGATCAGAGGAAGAGTAGCAGCTGCAGAGAGCTCATTGCTACTGTTGGAATGAGGTAAAGCTGGCTGGCTAGAAAAAAAAAGGATAGTAATAGTGAACAGCAAGAAAAACAGATCACTGAAAAAAAATTAGTACCTCATGAAATATTTCTGAGCCAGAAACAAGTATAAATGGAAAATTTTGAATATTCAGCACAAACAATTGATTGCTAGGACAGAGGCTAAGATTCTCAGTTTGGTATCAGGGCCTTAAGTGCAGAGTGCCAATCAGCTCTCAAATTTTAGAGCCAAAGACATGTTAGTTTTGCTTTTGGGAAGCAGTTGTGTCTGCTGTACACTGCTGTGCAGTGTGCCACTCAAATAAAACTAGTAACTCAAAATTCAGTGAGTTACAGACGTACAAATTGATACACATACTTACTCATCTTCGAGCAATGGATAAAATGCTTCTCCACCAACATCCTTCAATCTCTGGAATGAGGAAGAAAAATAGTTCATTACCAGAATGCTGCCCAGAATTCAAGTGGAAACCTTAGTGGAATACAGAAACTATTAATCAGCAATTCATTTGCCAAATTCAGTAGCTCGCCTTGAGACCTAAGCATTAGCTTAGTCCTTCTCCATCAATGAAGCATACAGCCTTCAACACTACAAACTTTTGCTAATACAGGCTTTTGGAGTTGATGGAAGTTCTCCCGCCTGAAGAGAATTCATATAATCCATAAACCTATTTTCACAAAAAAACCAGTTTATATCGACAATGGATTAACAGATCAGTAATATTACATAGTTCTTCTTTGTTTCCTCATTTTTCTACATGGACTTCCCATCCAAGTAGCTGCAAAGCAAATGAACAACTTATTTTTATGGTGCCAATCAGTTCAAGAGTTATGCAAACTTGAAATCCTTTTAGGAAAAACACTCAGCAAAGGTGACAGACAAACATGGCTGGATTTTTGACTGAAGTTTTCAGACATTTTATGGTGCATGATTAATGTTTAATACCATGCTCCCTGCAGTGCTCTGTTTTGCAGTTCAGCCCTTAACTTGCAGGCACACGGCACACAGCCTGTTCTCTTGGGGCTGGCAGAAGAGTTCATTCTCAGCTCATTCAGTACTGCTCCTCTTTTAATTATAAGCATCATGCTTTGCTCTATAAAAGGTGTTTGAAAAATTGTGCAAGCTCAAAAATTTATTTCAACTAACACTGCAAGGTTCAGGCTTGCACCTTCCCCAAAATGAAACTTCAGTATATAATTATTTCTTGATGTACTTATAGAAGTAGGCAGCAATATCCAAAATTACAGATCAGAATGTTTAAAAAAAGCCTGAAAAAGCTGCCCTCTAGTAAGAATAACAGTAGGAGCTGCAGTGTGTATTATGTTGACAATAGTTGTTGCATATTTTTAACCTCCCTTCTGCCTCACAAGCCCCACTGACTTAGTGAAAAAAATAACCCAGTTCTTTGGTCTACCTTGATGCTTTTGTGTGAAGAAGTGCAAAGTTCTACCGAAGAAATGTGTTTACACAGTGTTTGACACACTACCTCCAAAAATAAGGTGGCAGAGTCAGGAGTCATCTTTTTTGTACTATCTCTGTAATCATATGGAAAGGGTTTTTTTAAAAAAACGGACAGAATTGCATTTGCTACTATAAAAAACAAGCTTCAAACAGTGCAGGAGTTTCCCAATTCAACAGCAATAAAGCTCCACATGAACAAAGACGTGTAAACAATTAAAACATTTCAGTGGTATATGCAGTGAATCTTGTAACTGCTCATGACATCAAGCCAAATCATGAGTTATCATATGTTGATTTTCCCAATGAAGATGGAAGAAAACTGCATTACAGCGTTTTTGCAAAACGCTTTGAAGAGCTCTTTTGAACTAGCTGTTTCATAGATATATATTCCAAAGATTAGTAATTAACTAGTGGAAACTTGGTATCCAATGTTAAGTATAAGCTTTTGAGGAGCTGAGACTGAACTGAGTTGATTTTTCTTTTAGATAATGTAAGCCATTGACAGAGTAATTAAAGCATACAGAAGACACTTACTTTTTTAGCAACTGTGGAGAATACCAGGTACTACAGAACTATTTGCACTACACTGGAACAAAGCAGGTAACAGAAAAAGGAAATGGAGGGAAAGAAGGTAAATCTAATTTAGTAAGCTTTTGCAGACAAAGGAATTTAATAGCACAAATGAGAATCTGACTTGGACACCAAGAAGTGTTCTCTTGGAATCAGTGACACTTCCATTGGTAGAAACAGCAGTAGGAGCTGCTGTTACATATTCCCTTTAAACAAATGTTTCTGCAGAGAAGAACATAAGAAATGCACAATACTCCTCTTACATTTCGGAGCTGGCACAGAGACAAAGTCACAGTTGTGTCATCTAGGAGGGAACTTCTATCTCGTCCTTGCCCAAAGCTCTCACCATCTTCTAATAAAAAGCTTCAAAAAGGAGAACAAAAAAAGAATCAGGTCATTTTATAACACAGGACTTGAGCTAGGAAAAAAATTTCTTACATCAAGCAGTTTCCTCTTTAAAACAAAGTGTTAGGTCTTAGAAGTATACTGTACTGACTCTGCATGGCATGAAACCTGCTATCAAGGGAATGCACAATCACCTTAAATTATTCAGACAGCTTTTTTTGTAAAATGGCACATTTCAGGTTTTCTGTAACATTGCTTTGCACACAAAGGAAGAGTTACGAGACATGGGATTAATATTCCCTTTAATTCCTTGATCTGGCACAGACCAGGACTGTCATTCATTGTGAAAAGCAAAAATAAAATATTATTATCATATGAAAGCCAGTTCTCATCACGACAAAAAACCCCAAGCTGAAGTCTGACCTTTTCTGTTGCAGTCCATCTAAGGATACAAATGAATCCAAGGCAGAGAGTACACAAATTTTCCATTGCATGATATTTTAAAAGTAGACCACATGAAACTGATTTTCAGAATTTAAGCTACCATTTTCAGTGTCACTTAAGAGTTAGACTGCATTTTTAAAATTAATTCCTCATCTTCAAGATAGACAGTAAGGTGGAAAATATTTTTCCCTCATAATTCAAAAGTACCTACATTCACCTATGGGCAAAGAAATAAGTAATCCCTCAAAAATCTCACACTAATTTTGATACCAAAAATAACACTTAAAATCTATATCCTTTTTTTTTTTTTAAATAATCATATTGCATTTTGGCTGTACACATACTTCATCTGTTTTTTAAACAGAAACAGTAAATTGATATGTATGGGCACATAATTATGCTACTAAGATCAGGTTTTAGGATTAACACATGAATGTGCTACATAAAATTGCAACATGTGCAGCAGTAAAATAAAAGTAGCAATCACTACAATGCTGCTACAGAGTTCTAAGTCATAAAACGAAGCATTTTGAAAAAAAAGTCAGCTGATCTGCTGAATAACTGGGTTGTCCATTAACTACTGCTGCTCTGTGAAAGAGAATTCAGAATGTGAGAATTTGCTACATAACAAATCACAATTACAAATATCCCTCTGAAGCACAGTGAGACATTATTACTAAAACTCAATTCTATTGGAAAGAGTGCAAAATTTAGGGACTTCCATTCAGTATTTTTCATTTCACCAGCATCTTTTCAAATTTCAGAAAGCAGTAAGTAGGTGACAGATACAAGGCATTCAAATAATGAACGAAATTGGGTAATAGGGGAAGTGGAATTTCCTGCTGTTAAAGAATGCCATTTTCAGTATTTTTCACATATACAGGTATTAAAACTAAATATGTTCTCTTGCCATCACTAGCATCCATCCATCCATCCATCATTTCTCCCTCCTTGTCCTTAAATTGCTTCTCCATCCTTACTTGGGAAGTGTGCAGACAGGTGGCTTTGATCGAATGATTTCCTTGTTGACAAGTTCTTTCTCCAAGTCTCCTCCAGCCAAACACCAGAGATAATAAACCTCTTCAATTGATCTTTCTGCTAGGTAATCATTATCTTCATCTGTTGGGAGAAATGACAAAAAAGTAAATTACAGCCTTTTAGGTAGTCTGTATTTCCTTCTACAAGTCTGAACACATACTATTGAAAAAAAATTATTCTGCTTGAAAGGTCATAACCTTAATGTGAAGTTACAGGAAAAGGGATTTTTCCTTTGCAAGTGCTCTTTAAGGAGATTTAAGGAAAGAAGTAATTTAAAAAGCAGATATTTCTGCAGTTTGCCATGAACCCCTCACATGAATACACTGAAGTGTGGACTTTTGCTTCCTGTGTGTTTTAAAAAAAACAAAACAAAACAAGTGTTTTGTACACAACACTAAGACTTAAAATAAGAAACGTGATTCCTACTGAGTAGTTATAATCTCTCTTCCCTTCACATACCATACTCATTCTAACAAGGTATAAAATCCTTGTCTAAGTGAGATTTTTTAAACATCTCCAAGTTCATAAGAAAAAACTAATGAGGATTTAGTAGAGGTAACATTTTCAACATACTCTAGTTTAAAACTTAGAAGTATATTTTAGTCCAGAATGTGACCTCTTTTACAAAGACCTTGTTTTCCAGTACTTCCAAAAATCATCTGATGCTATGACCTAGCAGAATCCAATTACCAGTAAGTGAAAAAAAAAATGACTTTATACCTGCATATGTCCAAATTCTAAAGACAAAAGATGACACTGCTTTTGCAACATGGACTTGAATACTAATGTTATTTTTTCCCTGAGGCTGAAGCACAAAATTAAGATTTGACTCCTCTGATTTGCACACATCCCTCAAAATGTTTGCCCACATCTCTGACCATTGAACAACTTATTGTGTTAATGTAGTGTTGTAACATTTAATAGTCTCTGTGAATAATTTTTTGGAGAGAAAATGCAATAACATTTTATTTTCCTTCCCCCTCCAATGACATTTATCCCACTACCTGCTTTTACCTTTACATAATTGACTTATGTCTTCAGGAAGTGTTAAATTAGCACACCTTGGAGAAGATGAGAACAGACCAGCAGGTTTGTGGAAGGGAGGATATAGTGAGGATACTTCACTGAACAAACTGTCATGTAGCAATTCCTCTGGAGTTGGCCTTAAATTAAGAGAAGAGGATAAAACAATTAGAGCAAAGTGCTCCCAAAAATGTTGCATTTCAGCAAAAAGGTCCCCAGTAACAAATACCAGCAAGTTACATTAAATTATATGGGATTTCAGAAATTTTAATAGCGAAAAATGTCTACCAATGTTTTTCAATTCATGCAGCGTAACATACTAGTCTGTTTACAGCCCAAATTCAGACTTCTAATTCTTCTCATTTGCACACTGAAAAGCAGAAAACTGGGAATTTTTTATAGGTAGACCAAATGTCAGTATTCCAAAAAAAGGTTCAGCAACAGTTCTTCTAATTTCATAGTAATCCACAGAGTTTACTAGGCCCTTGGACTGAATACTTGCCTCTTAGAAGGCTGGAACATAAGGCATTTCTTCAGTAGAGCTATGGCATTTTCAGAAAGGTCCTGAAACATAAGAAAAATATGGAGCAGGTCTGTTTATTACTGTCTTAATTCAGCAAGTCACTTGGCTCATACTTAACTTTTAACATACAGGCTATTCCTTTGAGGGCAATACAATTTCACACCTACGCACATGAGGTTAGCTGCGTGAGACCAAAATTCTGGGGAAGCAATTCTTCTCGCCTTCCAATCCTACATTTGATTTAGGGGAAAAAAAATCTGAAAAATTTGCAATGTGTGCAGCTTTTTACTTATTTTTTAATTTAGATATTCTGTACCCTGCTGGAAACAATGCAGTATCTGGCAACTTCCTTCTGCTAACAATCAGAACCCTTTCATATAATGTCCCAAAATATACAGACACTAAAATTCAGTGATTATTTTTGTGGGTAAGGAAAAGTTGAACTATAAAAATCTATGTTATCAGAATGTATAAAGTGGACCAGATAGAAGACTTAATTTCTGGAAGAAAAATACTTAACCACCAAAACATTAAACAAAATTTATAACTTATTAAATTACCCAGAGAGCATTACATTTACTGAGACTGACAGCAATTTTAGGAAAGAATATTGCCAGTACTGGCTGTTTGAAAGGATCCAAGATATGTAGATTGGACTTCAAAATTTTTCATCATTTTGCAATACAGTAAGTGACCAAATGAATTAAAAAAATATATATGTGAAATACTATCCAACAGTAATAAAACATTCTGGATAAGACAGCATGGAAGAGCAAACTAGTTTCACAAACCTTAATAATATCAAGGCAACCATGTTCTTCAGCCAATACAGTTACAATATCATCCACACAGCCTTTGAAAAACAGAACAATAAAAAGGTAAAGATTATTAATAAAGTGATACCAATTAAACAGGATATCAGATAAATATCCACTCCAATAAAAACCACTTAATTTTGGCTTTTTATTGACAATGCCACATCACTTGAAAATGAATTATCAAAATCAGAAATGAAAATTATTATAACCTATGCAGACAGAAGCCTAGGAAAGTTAAGTAGCACATCTTAAGCTAAGAGTGAAAATCTTTTTACAGGCCTAGTAAATCCAGAGTGTCAGTCTCTGCCAAATAAAGTAAAACAGTCTTTCAGCTCATAAATAAAAAAATTTTTTAAAAAATCCTTGGAAGAACTTCAGGGTACCTACATGAGTCTTGAGGTCATTTTTCCCTCTGTTGCTCCTTGCAGATAATACTAGCAGTATTTTAGAACTTCTGTCATTACTTTACTGAATAAATAATTTCCAAGTCATGACATGAATGCTTTTCAGCAGATAAACCAACAACTTTCATTCAGATTGAAGTGGATGAAGATGCTTCAGGAAGCCTTGTTACCAAACCCCCAAAACAGTCAGAATTTCAGCACTCAAGCACTAACTGCTGAATGAAAAAAATGTTTCTTCCTACAGCAATTAATTTTAGCAGTATTGCTATTTGCTCCAGATAATAATAACTTACTGTTAAAGCTTCCAATTGCAAATTCATGCCTTTCCCCTTCCCATGGTTTATACATAAACACTACCAGAAATCAAGTTTTAAAAGCCACAAGAATAGTCCCACTTCTAACTCATTTACATTAAGCAAAAATTCCACATGTACAGTGATGTTTGAAGGTGAAACCACAGACAAAAGCCTGGGTTCACTAAACACTTCTCAGCTCTCTTTATTTCTGTCTTCTTATTTGAGTCCTGCTTCTCACTGCTTGGCCATTACTACACAGGCACTGCTAGTGTGGGGACAGCTTTCTTCAGCGGCATAAATTCCTAACTCATTTCAGAAACCCCCTGCAACACAAACCAACAAATAACCATGAAAACGACCATCATTCTGGAGCACACTTTCTTTTCTTTTCTTTCCTTTCCTTTTTTCTTTTCTTTCTGTTAATAGTTTGCCCTTACTGTAACACACCCCCAGCTCTTCCCAAGTTTTTTTCCCTGGCATCCAGCTCCATACTTTCCCTAGAGAAGCAACATGCTACAAATGCCTATTTAAATCTGTAGATGAAAGATGACAAAGGTGAAGTGCTTTAGGTCTGAGCATAATAAGCTGATTAGTCTGTAAAGCTCTAATCATAGAGCTGCTTGGAAATTTGAAAAAGTGATTTTGTGCTACTTACCTAACATAAGTATAAATTTCAATCTTTCTGCTATCTCCAAACTCTGAAATAATTTTCTCCCCTAAACAAATAACAAAGTCAAATTACAGTTGAATTTGAAAGAAACAGCTACTACATAAAAATATTTATGTAACATTGTATCCCATCTATATACAAAGCCAGTGAAACAAGCTTCTACATGTGAATTTTAGACATATCAAAACTACCTGTAAGAACAAAAAACCTTATTTACCCCAACTATGGCAGAAACATTTCATGCCACGATATAGTAAAAATGTATCATTGATAACTTCTCTTAAATGGAATACAGTCAAATTCTTGTGGCTCCACAGGCAACTATCCTCCATGGTTAAGACATATACCAAGCATCCTATTCCTTGAACAACCCCTACTGTCCAGGTAGGAGTGCTAACATATTCTGGTATTTGGGGTTGGGTGATGGGCAAGGTGTCATTAACCCCACGCTCAAGAACAATCAAGTTAATGAAACTATTCCCCCAGAGTCAAAATCAAGAGAACTATTCTTTTACATACCATGCAAAGCTCAAATAATATTACACCAAGAGACCACAGGTCTGATTTAGGGCCGGAAGGCAGAGGTTTCTCACACTGAGTGTGATCACTTGGTTTGCCTATCCCCTGTGCAATCACTTCAGGTGCCAGATATGATGGGTACCTAGAAAGATGCAGCAACATTAGATACTATCCTGTTTGTCCAGAAAGTGTTCCTATTCCATAATCAGAATAATTTGGCATTCTGAGAAACCAGAATACTGACTATTTTATTCAGTCAAAATCTACACATGGCAGCAAAGTTTCACTCCAGCATAGTGTTTATTACATAAAACGTCAAATCCCAATCACTAGTTCTGTCTTTTTGTGAAAGGAAACCTCAGCTTTAAAAGTGGTATGTTTACATGTCTTAGGGAAAACACACATTGAGTTTCTGCATTAGTATATTAAATAAATGTATCCTGGACTCATACTTAGGGATGGTGGCAGTATTCTTCTCCACTGATAGTGTATTCCCATCAAATAACTTTTGAATTTGCAAAAACAGTAACAAAAAGCGTTAAGGACACATGTTACCTTCTACTAGATAATTTTAAAATAGTATTATCATTTTTCTTTTTGTTAACAATTCACTATAATACCTAAAAAAATCTACAGCCATGTTTTGAAAGGAAACATCAGTTTCTTTTGGCCATGTATTTAAGAATCAGCTCAGTATTTCATTTGAAAATGACATGACACCTCAAAAAACCCAAAAGTGACAAAAACCTTACTGCAACAAAGCAGTGGTTTGTAGTACAGTATGATCACTTGAAAATAAATCATAAAATTATAAAGAGACAGAAAGCCTACATTGGTATGCAATAGTAAAGTACTGGTTGTGCATTTCCCTAAGCTTGAAGTTAGGAATCCAAGTCATAGGGAACTATCAGTATCTGAAAGCAAATCTAGGGAATAAAGACTGACATCACAGACTTGTGATAACATGCTGGCATGGTACCCCTTCTCTATTTTTCATTCATCTCACCTAGTCAGATGACAACCTCTTTAGTGCCATTATCAGAAGCTTCTGTATAAGGAGTGCTCCAAACATCGTATGTTTCCTGCAAAAATACATCTCTGATACATTTGTACTGTGTAGCTAAATCCTTACCCTATAGGAAAATCAACATCAACACCTTGAGCAGTCATATGGTAGAGTCCGAATTTCGCCAACTTCACGTGTCCCTGAAAAAGGAAAAATAAACAATCAAGAGCAGCAGAATTCAACATTGGAAGAACCTGTGTTTAAGTTAAAAAAGTTCAAAAAAATTCAAAAATCATTTCAAAGTGCATTAGCTGTCAGAGGACAGAAACCTGTAAAAAGCACCCTTTTACATTTCTGTCTCATCTATTATGTAGAAGTTCACTGCAAGTTAAAGAGGTGCTTATTTCTAATGTTTTTACTTCTTAAGAGTAGTAAGTAAATCACTTTGTTTGGAAAACATCATAACTTTTTAAGTTACAGTATATTTTCAGTAATTGAAAAGGCTTAAATACGCCACTGAACATTTTTCCTCTTTGAAAACTGTTCAAAATCCTGTCTGACTCCTAGAGCTCCCTAAACATGATTAGGCTCCACCATTCCCTCAACTCTTCTCTTTACCCAGCCTTGCTTCTGTATACCTCCCATCAACTCACTACTATCTTGCTCTCCTTAACTGTATCAACACCTATTTCAAACAAACAATTTTTCTAGGTACTTTGTTTTTATTTGTGAAGACAGAAAGCTAACAACAAAAAGTTAGGCATAGAAGTTAAACTGAAGCCTTATTTCTGCTGGATTTTGAATTGCACTCAGCCAGCCTCCAGATGGTGCAACAGAGAAGGCTACATCAGAAAGTTTTCTAAGGGCAGGGGAGAGCTTAAAAGTTTATTGTCTTACAGCCCTCTTCTGTTCTTTTAATGATTTTAGGAGTATCTTAAAATCCTAGAGTACTTTTGCATGTTGGAGCATTATTATGATATTCATTTATTTACAACCATATAAAAATATACGTGTTCCTTATTTTTGTCCTCTTCTTTCTCTTTGCCTTCCAAGAGGAAGATCTAATTATTCTACCTAAACTGAGTAAAAAAAGGATGGACAGAGGAGTTATACAGACAGGTAAAACTCTTTAGCTGTTGGTTCTGATGAAGAAACTGCTCCAAGTACAATAGCATATATTAATTTCTCTCAACTTTTATGAGCAGAAATTATATTCCACACTGCCAACTCAATAGTCTGTGATAACAGAACAGATACTTAAATTTGAATAATTTAACATGAACAAAAAACTATCTTGATATCTTAAAAGTCAAGTATCATAGCACCGTGGAACACAAGAAATATTATTGACAGGTAATTAGCTGTAAGAAGTATTTTTCTATTCAAACAGCTAGGAAGGTCTTGTAACTAATTACAATGATGACAAGTAGACTTACATTACCACTTTGAGAAGAAAAGGGAGAAACAGTGTGTTTTGGGATAGAAGAAAACAGAAAAATAAATTCTGAAATACATTTGAAACATGTGAAATGGAGGAAAACTGTAGTTTTAAAAAATAAACCATCTTTCCAGATATGCAATTTTTTTTCCCTATTGGAAGGACTGTGACCATCCAGTCTCTATCTATGACACAGCACGGCACTTGTTAGCAGCAAACAAACCCATAGATTTATTTCTGTAGCTGTACCTTTCGATCCAAAAGAATATTGCAAGGGGAGAGTGCTCGGTGGACCATCCCATGTTTATTCATATATTGTAAACCTTGCAAAACCTCATATGCTATGCATAAGATCCTTGAAGAACTGAAAAAAAACAAACAAACCAACAACATGTTACAGTGAATGTTTTCCTTTTTAATCTGTAAAACTGCAGTGTTCCACAGCTACTCCAAACAGAAGTGAGACATTTACAATTCCAGAACAGTTTAAGGGATCAGCATTGAATATGGTGGGATAAGTTCAGTGCCATACACACCCCAAGACACACACATATCCTCAAAAACCCACAACTAGTTTTTTTCACCCTGAAATTGGTCCTTAGGAAATGTAGAAAATGCTGACAAAGTATAGAATTCTCTCTGCAATAGAAACTCACCTAATCAGGGAAAAAAAATTCTCTACCCTCCCTTATTTTCATTTGCTCTTAAGTATTCTACTGATATTCATTAAAAAGTTCAGCTGAACAAGTTTTTGAAACTCAGATGTTAACTAGAGCTTATTCAGAAGATAGCATAGATGCCTGACTAGATCATACCTGTAGTCTTCAGTAATCTCAAAATCTAACATAAGAAAAAGAAAGGGCAGAAGACTGCATTTTCAGCACATTTTGTTTTACAGCCTTGGAAGTATCAACCTTACCATCTTTGTCAAGAAACTTACCATCTAAAGCATTTTGACATAACTATGTATTTTGACAAAAGTTACCATTTACTTTAAGGACTGATAGCCTTAAAGAGGAGTTTCTGTGAGTTAGCAATCGGGAATTTTTACCAGATCACCAGTAACAGGCTTCCAAAGTGCACCCAAAATAAGAACAAAAGGCACAGATCTCATGTCACCCAGAGAGATTCCATTTAACTTTCTACTCTTCCTCATTTTGTCTACTCCCCCTCAGCCATTTCAGGTCTTTTTTGTATCTTTTCCTCTGCAGGCACTGGTTTGCACAACATCCAAAAGCAAAGCGTATCTACTTATAAAGACGTACATTTTTTTTTTTTAAAAGACCATTCCTTTTTTTTTTTTTTTTTTTTTTTGTATTTCATTGTTAAAGAATAACATACAACAGCATTCTGGAAGATATTCACCACCTTCTCTTGCTTGGTAAAAAACTTGTGCAACAGCAAAATGTGGAGGAGTATTACAGACTGATGACAGTGACAAGCCAACTATGTGACTAAACACCAAAATGAATTGCTTTATTCAACTTCATCAGCTGCTATTCATACCTGATGTAATGACAAAACTTTGTCACAAGAGTAAATAGGTAGATTTTGACAAAAGCTACACTTCAAACAAATTCTGAAACTAGTGCAACACAGAAATTCTGAAAAAAGCCATGACTAAGTTACCCTGCATGGAGCTATCCTCTAGGTCCTCACCTTTTTCCTAGGAGAGCTCTGTACTAATTTACAATAGTTGTGAATATATACTATTAAGATAAATTTTAAGCACAAAAGGAATCTGTTCTAACACATGTTCATACTGCTGTATCTTAGGTCATAGCATTTGAAAGTGATTCGCAAGGTCTTCGCAATTTGACCAAAACCTCATGGCTAATAACCACAAAACCAAACAACCATCTAGCTCCTCCCTCCCTAGCATCTCCCACCCCCAAGTTGAATACTACACCACAGCGTCAGACACTATTGGCTGTGTACCTTTCCTCTCAGTCATTCTTGGGCACAGATATAAATGTGGTAAAACCATTACCTTAGAAGCCTTCAGCTTCCTTGTATATTTTTTTGCCTGCAATGCAAATACTAATAATAATGGTGGCAAACAGAATCCCCTCTCTCATTTTCTGCACAGCTTTGCAAAACAAGACATGAAAAATAAATGATGGAATATTCATGTTTCCAGTAAGGAAACAATTCCTTGTGAACAATTAGTACATCATGAGGTATTTTAGCCTAAACATTGTTTCTCTGTGTTAAAAAATAGAAGTAAATATGGCACATTGAAAAACCAAAAGTAACTATTGAAAGTGCAATTTGGTGGCCGTTTACCGGCGGCATGCAGTGCGCTCTGCTGCCACCAGGGGGCTTCAGCCACCCATTTTTTTTTCCGTGTTCTCTTGCAATTCATTAAAACCCCCCACCAGAACCCGGGATTCTTTGCTCTTTAAGATAAACCCTTGACGTCGTTACAACTATCAGGAACACACTAGTGATAACTATTTCTCCATGTGCATTCAATGCTCAGTGCTCTTAAACTCTTGATGCCACCCTGCCGGGCAGAAGCACTGAGCCAAGCACCTAACTGGCCCTTCAGGAGAGAGGGAACTCTGTGTAACAAACTCTGCATTGTGCTGCTGCACATCGTCTAGTTCTTATTTATTAGGGAAAATACACTGTGCGGCTACAACCCATGGGATTCGTATTTACTTGCCAAGGACCTGACAACTGCACTTACACAACTACACTTACTGCTGTTATCAAGCCCAAGAGACTTCTCTTCTTTAAACTCCCCATGGCCAAGCTCAGCAGATGTTCCCGGCCTCACTGGAGGTCACTACCAAGGCTGTCCCCTTGCTTCCATGGGTCTCTGTCCCAGTTTCTACAGCCACCGTCAACACTGCAAGCATTGCATCAGCCTTCGGCAAATGCAGACTCAAAGGCGCTGCAGACTTCAGGTTAACCTGACCTTTAAAAAACCCCCACAAATAGAAAAGAAAACAGTGTTATAAATGAGGAGGACACTTACAAAAATCCAATGTTGGTGGCAAGCTCTGAGCAGATTCAGAAACTTTTTTCCCAATTAGCTGGAAGCCTGTTTTTCAATAGACTAGCTAGTGTTGAACTACAATAAATGTAGCCTTGTTTAGCTACTGGGCCTCTCGAGCTGCAGAGGTATCAGCACCTTTCTTTAACAGGAGATGGAGGGAAAAAAACAACAGCAAAAGCACTAGAAACAACACAGGAGATAAGGTGGCCAAATGTAAGGGTGGCCAGGTTTGACACCAATCATATGCCACACCATTGACCTAAGGAGAGCCATAATGACAGTTGTATGGCATGAAGCAGCCTCTTCATCTCAGGAGCTGATGATCATGGTTGTGACTTCAAATTACAGTGAAGCAAATCACTCCCCTGCTTAAGGCAATACTGTAGGATGCAGCAAGTAAAAGCATGAAAGTGTGAGATGCACTGGAGTTTCCCAGCTCTTTCAACAAGACTTGTTTTAAGGTTATGTTCCTCTCCACCAGCAAGAAAAGAAACACAAATTTCTTTGCAAAAGGAACACACATTCAAGGAGCTGTCTGCATTTTTATCCTCAGTCTGGATACCAAAAACCCTATTCAGCTATAGCCTAGTCAGCTAGGCCTCTGAAAAGGGGGTCTCTTCAAGTGAAAGGATTGCATATAGCTATAAAATCAAACTGGTTAAATTTAATGATTGTCCTGGTTTGGAGAAGAAACATAGCCATGAAAAGAGGTCATTTTGTGTTCCTTCATACCAGAGATCATGAATTAAAAGACTGTAAGGATTAAAATCAATACCAGGTTTGGGGCTATAACTTGAATGTATAGAAAAGGAAGCACAAACAAGAACTGTATTCCTCCCTCAGATTCATCCTGTAAGTAGGATGAGGAAAAAAAATCTCTACAAGTTGATATGAGTAAGTTGAGCCAACAGTACAAAACTCAGCATGGTTAAGAGAGGCATGTGCATGGCATTTGTGGGTGGAGAGAAAAGGGAAGTCGACTTAAAAAGACACAAAAAGGAGGATTGTTTTATTACCTCCAGAACTTGTCAGACCAAAAGCTATACCAGACAAATGACTAATTTCCACGCTCTAATAGTACACAGGTGGCTGCATTGTGCCTTCACAAAAAACATTAACTTTTCCACTTAGCAGCCAGCCTGATCTCCAGTCTGCTGAATTCTTACTGTTAAGGACACAAAGCTATTTTCTGGAAGTTTACTTCAGGAATAATAAACCTAACCTGTCAGGAAACAGATGTTTTAGCAGAGCTTCAATCTCTTGTGGTTCTGCAAACCCACTGATGAAATAATCTGATTACTTAGGAGACTGTTGTCAGTTTTTGGATTTAGACAGGTGCGGTGAGGAAGAAAAAATTCTTAGTGCACCCACTACACTCCCTGATCTGACTGAGAAGAGCTTCTGAGCCAAGGCGAAAGTGAAAATACTAGAAGAAGTTGGCATACCCAGAGTCTTACCTTTTTCAAAAGGATCAGATTTTAGCAGAGAGAGTGGGAAAGATGGATTTATCAAGAACCAAGTAAAGACAATAAACCCTGAAAACAATTAGGGGATTGGGGAGCTAAGAGTGAGCATACTCACCCAGTAGCAACTGAGCAGTACTTGGGAAGAAACATCTAAGGAGAACTGCCCAAGCCATAGGTCAACATAAACACAAGATTAAACAAAAAAAATTGAAACATTTAGAAATCAAAATTTTATGACAAAAATGTGTTATGCTAAATTCCAGCTAAAATAACCCCAACAGTATTACCTATATATTATTCAGTTTGAGTGGTTATTTATTAACTTATTATTTGTGATTAATGGGAATGATAATGCAGCTGCTGGTAGAAGTGGGAACTGGACTCCAAGATAGGATGCTCTACATCCACCTAGGACAATTTCTTGTAACCAATTTTTTCCATTTTAGACAAAATTACTGGTCTTCCAAACCCCAGAACAGTCATACTAGCTCAGACCAAAAACTATTTGAGACCACTATCTTTTTTCAAAAAAAAAAAAAAAAAGGCAGATGCCTAGGAGAGAGGGAATATGCAGCAAGCATATACAAAATTTTCAATGGTATTTTCCTGTCTTCTAACTTGCTCTAATCCAAGCTTTTTTTCTGGGTGAAACAAAGGTTTGCTTCCTAGGCATCATGTCTTATAGTATCACCTACTAGTTCCTGTGGCAATTCACAGCCATCAAGAATTCTATTGGTAAAATGTCCCTGCTATTTCATCATTGCTTAACTCTGGAGCAGGAAAAACAGTTGTGGAAAAACACATTTGACAGCCAGCAGCATGGTCGCTACATACACCACAGATTGCTGGAGGGAAAATCAAAACTACTTCATGCATGACATATTGAATACTTAAGAACAAGAGGACTGCAGATCACACAGCTGGAAATCGGAGATGGGTGGGTTTGGGACACTAGACTTATTAAACTGTATGATTAAAAAAATTCCAACATGAGAAAAGAAACAATGAAAAGAAGAGATAAATTTTCAGCATTCATGTCAATATCATGGAAGTTACAGGCTCACGCAACTTTCTTTTCCTCCAGTTTAAAGGAAAAATCAACGCCAACCCACACACAAACTCACTCCGTTATCTTTAAGAGAAGTGCATTCATGGCATTAACTGGAAATACATCTTCTCCATCCTTTTTCAGTGCTACAATGGTTTATTAAGAATGAGTAATTTGGTATCTCAAAAGAGCTTCCTGTCATCTTACTGTGTCCAGTCCTACCTTCACCTAGACTACGTCATCTCCCCTTTTGATGACTGTGACCCAGGCAGAGGCAGCTATGATAGTGTAGGTAATCAGAACACAGTGATGTACCTGGACAGCAGGACAGGAGCAAAAACAACAGGCTGGAAGCAGAGTGAAGGCAGGAGCAAAATCTTGGGGAAAGGAGCAATATTTCTGGCTGTTACAAATACATTTGTGGTGTTTTTAACTGGTTATGGCCAGTTGTAAATTTCATTTCCTTTTATGCTTTTGTATCAGTCAACACAGAGCTACCAATCCAGTTTGTAGAAGGAATAAAGCTGTGCCTGGAAAGACAGTGCATGCAGTATTTAATAGACAATTCTGAGTAAGAATATTTCATGAAGTGAAATGAACAGAGGCCCCACCAGAATGTGAAAACACAGGACTGGTATCAGAAAGCAAGCCTCCTTGTAATTTACTTAACTGTACAGAGTCCTGTAATTTTGTAGGTACTAGAGATGTATATGTGGATTAGTATGAAGTCGTGTTTCTTCAGTGCAGTGGCAATTTAAGGAAAGAGGAAATAGGTAACAAAAACTCGAACCGGAATTAATTTTGACTTCTTTCAGGAAGGCAGGGTAATACCAAACAAGGTAAGATTATGTTGCCCATACTGTGTTGCTCAGTTTCTCTTTCCTCAGACTTACAGTTCATGGGTACATACTTAGTAATGCATGCTTAAGTAAGTCCTTTATTAAATCTGTGCATCTTGTTCTAACATTGGAATATTCCTGTAAAAAGTAAACTCTAGAGGAAGAGGACCTCAGCAACCAGAAGTCTCAAGAAACTTATGGCACTGATACACAGGAGCAAAAACATGGGTTCCTCTTCCAAAGCGGAGTGTCAGACAGGGTCTGCCCTGAGGAAGCACACCAGAGCAACACAAACCAGCAACATCATCAATCACTACCCATGAACTTGTGAAACTAATACACATTTGGAATCCAGGAAGGAGATTCATCACAAAAAAATTGTGTCTGTTCAAAGTGAAAGGGAAGCAGGTTGTGAACAGATGTCATGTTTCTGAACTCATAAAAGTGACAGTATTTCAGTACAAGCAAAACTATAAAACAAAGAAAATGACATTTGCAGTTAGTTCCATTACTGCCAACAATGTGGATAGACTAGTTAGGAGTGGTGTGGCCAAGTGGTTCAGCAAAGGATAAAGTTTGGGTATAATCCCAGCTGAGACAATCACTACGCTGACCTCAAGAAAGCCATCTGACCTCCTTATTCCTCAATCAACCAGCTGGAAAACTGGATAAAAAGCAGAACCGGGTTGAAAACCAGATGTGCAGATAAATTGGGTCTTCCTGGGTAAATAAATTACAAAATACCCTATATAGAAAATAAAGAGTTTGATGCAGGTGGGAATGGTTTATTTAGCACTTTATTATGTGTTTGATTAAAAAATGGCTCTGGGGACCAGGATTGTAAACACTGCCAATTTACTTGGAAATGCATTCACATTATCAGAATGAAATTAACTGGAAGGGAATGCAACAAACAGAGAGTAAGACACACACACAAAAAAAGAATTTTATAGACAAAGTCCTCAGAAGTCTCTAACTCATGGACAAGGTTATTTCACACAGGATATCTTCAACAAGTTTATATTGCTCACCTGAGGAAACTCAGAAAGTCCTTTCATTCCGTTTTTAAAGTTCTAAGGTGCAAGTATGACTTTAAAAGCAACACAGATGATGTTACACTTTTATGAAGGTCTCAACTTGTAATGTATGATAAAAGTCCATAAAACAACAGATGAAGACACATCTTCATATATATAGAAGAACAATTTCATATATAGAGCAGATTGAATACAAAATTTTTTATCAGACAGGTGATTTTTCAGATCATTATCACTCTGAATGAATTAAGTCATAAGCCAAAAATTTTCAAACACTGCGCCTTGAATTCCTTTAAGACATCCAGCATTCATCCCAAAAAATGGGAGAGCAAATGAACAAGGTAGTTTTGAAAAGCAGAGTACACGTTATAAAGCATTATTTTAATGAAACTTCTAGTGCCATCCTGTTTAATGCACAGAACAGGAATGACAGTCCATATTCCCAGTTTTTGATCTTGCCCCTGATTAACTTCTAAGAAGTTTTTTTTGCATCTTAGCCGCAGCTGGCTCATATGTAAAACATGTAATAGTGATACTTTTTACATTGGACCAAAAAGTGCAATGAAATAAATGATTTCAACTACTAGATACAAAGATTAGGTAAAGT
Source organism: Corvus cornix cornix (assembly GCF_000738735.6). Lineage (NCBI taxonomy): Eukaryota > Metazoa > Chordata > Aves > Passeriformes > Corvidae > Corvus > Corvus cornix. Next base: position 30,426,307 of record NC_046334.1, on the reverse strand, counting down.
AGCCCTGATTTAAAACCCCATCAGAGACTCTGCATTCTTAACACTGACTATACACTCTGAGTAACATAATAGAACTAGATACACAGTGATGGGTCCCTAAACTCATTATACAAAGAGATAGATTCCCTCATTCTTACTGTGGTACCCTAGGTGGATCAGAAAAACCTGACCAATGAAAAATTTTAAAAGAAAAGCTAAAAATGAAGTGAAATTATTGATGCAGTTAATGTTGTTGCAGCTGCGGGGCAGTATGAACTGAACTGACAGCTCTAGAAATCATAACTTAGCTGACAGTAAATAATGCTGTCCTTGCAGTCAGAGAGGATTGATTTTTTTAAAATTAATTTCTGCAGGCATCTCTATGAGAGGATTAAGCATTATTAACAAGCCGCTTTCCTAATTAAACTCTAATTAATTCTCCCCCATCTTACAAATTTGCAACAGAGCTTTGAGAACTATGAACAAATCTTGCAACACTGCAGAGATCTTTCCCCAAAGCCAGGCACTCTATGTAAATTAGATTTTGCAACAGTGTTACTTCAACAAATAACTTGACCGTACCATATCTAAAAAGAAAAAAAAATCTAAATATTTAAGGTGAAATGCCTACCTAGGTATGTTTTAGTGTTAGCTCAAAAAATCTGGATCCCTATATCAATGGTACAGACACTGCTAAAAAGTGAAACAGAACAGAAAGTTTCAAAAGAAGAACAGCCTGCAAATTCAAGTGATCAAAGGGACTTTACAACTAGGCCAATAAGCAATGGTGCTGTTAGGAATTTCATAGCTAACAACTAATCTTGCAAAAGCCATTAGGGAGGGCATCACTTTGATCTATAAACCAGTACATGTCATCACAACAGGCAGAAAACACCTATCTAGAGAGGTAACCATAAAGTTACATGTAGACCAAGCAGATGCCTGTGACTATAAATTAGAAATTTATCAATCAGCATACAATTAAGACCAAATTTTCTTGAAAGTGACATGAGAAATGCGATCACCAAAGGGGAAAATACAGAGGGATACAGTTGCATGTAGGAGAAATCCACACACCAAAATTTACCAGACTAAAGGGCAAGAGAAGCAGAACCAACTGTAAATATGCAGGACTACTCCCAAATACATAGGTAGGATGGCTGGCAAAACATAAAACAAGAAGTACTGGAAATACAGGAAATCACACTTTTGCAGGGGCTGGACAGTGCTGATTACATAAAAATATCAGGCATTAGACAAGCACAGAAGAAAGACCAGTTCATGCTTGACTTGAAGAGCTCTCAAGCTTTACCACCTTGACTTCGAAGAACCACCAAGGGCCATAGCTGCCTCTGCTGACTGTACAGCACCAGCTCTGTGGTATTGGATACTCACAGCTAATTTACAGTAAGTATCAGTTTTGTGTATACAGTGACAAGTAACAGTATGCATGAGCTAACCTTTAGCAAGATGTGTACTGCTAATGAATGAAATCAACATTTTAAACCTTAAAATTAGCCTGATCTGCCAGCCTTCTAAACACTCCCATCACAACAATGTCCAATGCCCTGGTACCTATCTAGTTATACACCCAAGAAGAGAATATCCATATGCACAGAAGAAACAAGTCTGAAACCACAATGACGTTAGAGATGATTGCAAGCATATCAATGCATCTAAATAAACCAGCTGTCTGATCCCTAATTAGTGACAAACGCTCCCTTGAAGACATTGCTCAGTAGTCCAAAAGCAAGAACTAGCACTTTAGAAAATAAAATCCCTTTCTAGAAGGATGCACAATAAAGTAAGTCTTAAAAGTGTTCACTCTTCCTTTTTTTTTTCCTTTCTAAAAGCAGGATGAAGTGTCAAACACTGTATTTTGTTAGAATAACCATATACTAACCACATCTTGTTCTCACAGTCTACAGCAATTTTTATGCTAAGCACAACTATCATAAATCAACATTAAGATTAATAACGTACTTTAAATCCCCTAAGATTTGCACAGGACAAATTTGACATATGGTTTTTCAGCCATTAGCTCATTAGTAGTAATTTGCTCATTAATGCAGAATGGAATTTTAACATGATCCTTACACAATTCCTCGCAGAAATATCTTTGCAGGATGAAGCCACCCTCCCACTGAGGATGGTGTTTTGTCTGTTTGAAACTCAACATCCTCTTTCACTAGAAACTGTAGACTCAAAACTCTCCAGTACTTTTGTTCTCAATTAACTCAGCATAACTCATCTTCAGCTCAAGATCTTTAATACTGCTTTTAGCACGGAAATCTGTATGAAGTGACTACAAGAAACTACAGAAAAAGCATAGTTGAACAAAAGGTTGAAATAATCATACTTTTTCCCCCATCTACAGACTTTATACTGTCATGGTCTAAGCCCAGCTGGAAATTAATCACCACGCAGCCATTCTCTCAACCTCCCTCTCCCCCCCCTACCTCAGTGGATTGGGAAGAAGAATCAAAGTAAAGCTTGTAGGTTGAGATAAGATTAGTGTCATAATTGAGAATAAAGTAAAATACAGTAATAATGGTAAATGATAATAATATTTGTAATAAAAAGGGAAAAACTAGCGATGCACAGTGCAGTTGCTCCCCACGCACTGACCGATGCCAGAGCCCCTTCCCAGACCCAGGCTGGCCGCCCGTCCACGTAACCCCCAGCTGATGTGCTGGGCACGACGTGCTGTGGAAGATCCCACGGGTCAGTTTGGGTCACCTGTCCCAGCTCTGCTCCCTCCCAGTTTCTTTTGTGTACCTCCTCACTGGCAGAGCATGAGCCAAGGAAAGATGTCCTTGACTCAGGATAAACATGACTTAGTAAAAAACCAAAACATCAGTGTGTCATCAACACCATTCTCATTCCAAATCCAAAACACGGCACTGTAACAGCTACTGAAAGGAAAATAACTGTACCCTAGCTGAAACCAGGACAAGAATATACAGCTATCATATCTACATTTTAATAGCAAGAGGCAGAGACTTTCATAACCTCAAAGAGTAGGATTCTTCTCTTTTCTTTTTTTTCCTGGAAAAGAAGAAGATAAGAAACAAGTGTGCACTCCCTGTTATGTTTCACATGTAAGGAGGAAACATGTGTGTTCTGAAAAGTCTTTGTGCTGCCATCAAACAGTGCAGCCAACTATACAGGCAAAATACCTAAAAAGATCACTCAAACATCAAGAACAACAATGTTCACCTCAAATGCCTCATGCAAGCTGCACCCATTTTCCATTCCAAACAACTGTCTTCTTGTGAGAGGAAGGCAATCACAGGAGACAACCTATGCTAAAAGGAACATTACAGGAAGATTTGCAGTCAGGCTAAAAATTACTTACAGAAAAAACCCAATACTTCTATATGAAGAAAAGCATAATTGGACAATATAAAACAAGTCCAGACTAACAGATCTTTCATCATAGCTTTGCAAGTAAAGCATTATCAAGAAAGTAAATAAAAAGTCTACAGACACTAAATGCCCAAACTACAGAACTTCACACATGCTTAGGAGAAAAAAACCTTTCAGTTTATTAATGCTACTTCATTTTACTATTACATAATTTATCCTTGCCAAATTCAGCCTTATTATGATAAATGGATTTCTTACGTGAAATTCCAACACAGACTTGATTCAAAGCAGAATACACTCAGCCCATGAAGCTCTGCTCATATGCAGCCCTTCAAGTCAAATCATGTAAAACCTTCAGCCCTTTGATGACTTGCACCTGTTTTAAAAATATTTTTGAGAATGTCTGGCTACTCAGAAATTGTTTCCCCCCATCTTATAACTTCTGTACCACAGTTGCACGTCAATTTTGCCAAAAGCACACTAACAGCAATGATGGCATGAAGAACTCTAGTCCAATCAATGAACAGACAACTGTTTAATACAGCCAAATAAAATCTACTCATCCGAATCCATCAGATCATGTTTTCTCCAAACTAGTAAACAGCTGCAGACACAGTCTGCTTCCCATCAAATGTTTCATGTATAACAAACTATACCTTGTATCTCTGATGGTCCACTAGTAATTCTTCAATACCATGACTTTCAAAACATATGACAACTATATTTTATTGAAGAAAGGAATAGACTTAGACTGTCCAAGCCACAAATTGAAGACCAAACCAGAAACTGTACTGTAGGTGCCAAAAGTCTGCTGAATGTCAGTATTTGCTGGCATTTTTATTGTTATGAACACAAGTGCAGACCAACTTCTTCAAAGAAGAAACACACTTCAAGCATGACAGAAAAGGAAATGCTCACAACTCCTTTTATAACAGCACAGGAGCAGAGAAAATAATTCCTTTAACACTGTCTGGAAAAGGTATCTCAAAGGAGTAGTTGGAAATGTGTTTAAAAGATGGGGGACCTTAAGGATAAATGTACATCCCACATTCTGGTCTTTGAAATCAACAGTGCTAAAATAACTAGCAACTTGGAAAAGTTAAAATTTTGATTGCCACTACCTTTAGTGAGACTGTTAAAGTATAAAACATCAACCTGCCATAACTTTTTGTGACTTATTTTCAATTCATTCACAAGAAAAAAATCCTTGTATGTGCAAGAAGACAGGAAGCCAGCTAGACTGAGACACATTTTCAAATCTCTGAACAGCAATAAACCATGATGAGCTTAAATCAGGTATTTACTATTTTTGTGCAACTATACATATATTCCCAGCCCTTTAAACATTTAACTGAACATACTTCAGAGAGCTGATTTTGCACTAGTGTGACTATCATAAACTGAAATGAAGTGCATCCTTGCAGTGAGCACAACAACACATAGGACACCAAATCAAGAATGTACAAGCAGGAAACAATGACCCAGACTACAATCGCTCTCTGAGAAGACAATGGAGACTAGTCTGGTGAAACATGGGATATCGGTGCCTAAAATTCTTATCCTACCCTTATCATACCATATCCATGGCTGCAGCCTGAATTTCCTGTGGCACACAACTCCAAAAGAGCTCCCCTGCTGTTACTGTGATGCCCTACGGAAGCACAGTAAAGAAAATTAGGATTAATGTCGCTTTTAGAAGCATTAATTGTAGTTACAATGTCCACATGGCTATCCTCTGAAACAGAAAACACTAAAGAGCTGTATTAAATTCCTTTTCTGTACCTGGTTACCTACAGTAAGAATTGTGATGAGCCAACACTCATTTCCTCCCTTTGAGAGTTCTTGAAATTTACCTGATAGGAGTTCTAACAGCAGCAGGTGTTTATTCCAGGATCCCAAATATGCAACACTCAAAGCAGAAAATAATCTGGCCATAAATTACCAAACACTTACTTGCATTAATCTTTGAAAATGAAGTTGAGCATGTTAATTTTGAGGACAATGACAAACTATCTCTGCAGTTCCTGGGGACTGCTGACATGGTATTGTTAGGTAATGAATGAATGAATTCTTGAATATGTCACAAGTCCAATTTCTAGAAAATGTTTGGTGGTATGCTCAGTAAAATGACTTTCTGAACTGTGACAGAGCAGATAAAGCAAACAGTTGAAGCTCTAATTTCCAGTGTTTGATCCCTATGTGCAACTGATTTACTAGAATTAGAAAACCTGGGGAAAGTCTGAAGGTAATTGAAGAAAAAACATTGCTACATTTCTTTTTTAAAAATATAATTCATATATTAAGGAATGTATGCTACACCTGATGCATGACTTCAGCAAAGATTAACTGCAAATAACTACCAAACAGCTGTATGGCCTGTTTTCCAAAATGTATAGAAAGACAGACAGTCCATAATGTAATGTCTTGAATTTCAGGACTAACATAGTAGAAGATTTCCTGCTGATTTTACATCAGCTTGTGGTACAGGTGCAAAGGACTTAGGTTACTGGCAAGTGTAAGGGAAATTAATCTAGGAACCAGAAGAGCAGTTTCTCACATTCCATGAACAGTTTATAAAATTAATTGCAATAGCACACACATCAACTCCGGATGTGTAGCCAGCGATGCTATCACTGACCAATGCAATCAGAATTAATAAAAAAGCCAAATACTTCCTCCAATAGTAATTGATATAGACAGATCACATAACCAATAACTGGGCATTGGTCCATCCAACTTATTTCTGGAAATTTCTGGGTCTCCATAGGAACAAAAAAATCTGTTTTCATAAAAAAAACAGAAGTAAAAGGAAAACGTCAGTTTTGCAAGAAACTTCATTTGAAGTGAACATAATTTATCCTTTAGCTACTACTGCAAAAGCTGTAATTTACAGTAGATGAATCACTAATGTCTCTTAAAACTATGGATACACATACAGACTATATTTTAGCCCTATACCTCAGGTGGTACAACTTCCAGAAGAAATCCCAACTGGCTCATTAAAAGAAAGACCAGATAATAGAATAATTTACTACAGTAAAAACTATCTCAAGACAAGAGGAAAAAAATAAAGCCAGGCTTTGTGCAACTACTCTCAATCGAGACACCGCTCAAAGAGCTGAGCTAACACCACAAACTAAGTAGCTTCCTTCAGCATGCCAAAACCCACAGTTTCATACCTTAGAAAGCTATCTAAAAAAACCTAAAAAATCCTTCTGGATGCCACAAGAGACATGCTACTATAGAAGGGCATAATGGATGTGCATATAGACCACATCTGTTATCTGAGGAAGTCTTGTCAGAGAATCTGAGTAAGTATACTGCATCAAGCAATTCAAAGCAAATTGAAATAACTACATGCAAGTTTTTTCCAAACAGTCTAGAAGTAAGCAAGCAGTCTGGACTATTTCTCATCTGACAGTAAGACACACATGCTCAAAGAACAGTGTGAGAACTGAATTTAAAAGAATGAAAAGAGCTTCTGATGCTTTAACTTCCTCTGGAACTTTGCACATTAGGAACCTGATGCAAAATTGTTTGAAGAACTATAGCATATATCACACATGAAAAACCCTTTACACCTAACTACCTCTCTATCTTAAGAAAAAAATGGAAGCTAACACTCCTCAAGCTACAGCCCTCTGCAACACACACTGTCATACAAGTTCAAGTTCACAAAATGCTAACACAAACACAAGGCATTTAGATGTATCTCTGCCAGACATTGTTAGCATTCTATTTAGGGACTGCAAGGCTCAAAAGGCTAGAGATCCAGTATTATTCCATTTATACATAGCTAACTTAGGATGGACGACAGGAAGTCACAGTAGCATAGTACCTTATTGAACACAGCCCACCTGAGATGCCTCATGTTAACCAGGAAGACAAAAAAATTGTCAATTATTTTACTGAGTAATTATCATCTCTATGTTTGCATAAATATCAAGAGCGATGAAACCTAACACTTGATACAAACTTTAGAAACGAAACTGAATTTTTCTAAATGTGTTTTATATTTATGTATTTTCCGTGTTCTTAACCAGCCAGTTGGCAGGAAATGCCTTACTATCCAATGGAAATAATGTTAATCTCCTTCCACTCTTCACATTTTCTGTGTCACATATTATCTTGGACAAGATACCACTTCTTCGTTTCAAAGATAATAGTGATAGATTTCAAAATGGCAGTTAACACTTTTTGCAACAAGCCTGACAATGAGTTTGGGTTTTTGCTTATTTCTTTAAAGATAAAGCTCAACTATTCTATACCTCTTACTATTTAAGCAAATAGTCCTGACAGCCTTTGGACTTGGTTTGGACCAAAGCCTTGCTGAAGTGACTACATAAACCCAAATTCAAATCACTTATTAGCACTCTGGCATAATATCTTGTCCACCTTCTGGATGATAAATTAGTAGATTTCTACAAATAAAAAACACACAACAAATTCCATCCATTCTGGTGGAAGTTGTATTTCATCACCTAGCAGACTTTGCTTTCTAAGAATTGATGCGAAGATTCCTTATCCTGCCATAGGTCTGATTTTATTCTTAAAAAGAAACCCAAGACTACAGTATAAGTTACAATATATTTCAATTATAAGCAAGTTCCCCATAACAAAATTTCACAGAAATGAGTATTCTCTCTTTGGGTGCATATTTTGTCTGACAAACAATGTCTTTAGGTTAAACTTTAACAGAACGAAATTTATATAAACCAGTAAAGTTAAAAGATGGTCCAGAATTTTGCCACAGATGAGATGTAAAATAATGATGAGTGGATTTGAGTTAGCTTGACACCTCACCTGACAGGCTTTCTTTCTCGTAGCAAATCTTCCAGACTCTTTTCACAGTGTTCAGCCGCCACAACCAGTCTCTCTAATTGGTAAACAAAAAAGTGTAAGAGGACTGGAATCCAAATGAAACTCCGAGAGTACAGACTTCTCACTCTACCTATCTGGCAGACATTAAAGTATTTTGATATACGTTGTACAGAAAGTTACACACAATTAAATGTTACAAGATGTACAACTTATTGATAACACCACTAGTTTTTATTTATGAGATACAGGAAATTATCTTTCCAGTTTCCTCATGCAAAGCACTGTCAATCCAACCATCCATGCATCCAGTAATCTCCCAACAAATATTGAAGCCCTCAGCCAATGTCAGTCAGATTTGACTGAACAGAGGTCTCAAAGATGAGCATATATAAATTTGCAGAAATCTGTGGCTGGGTTGATGAAAGAAACTCAAAGCAACCCCAGCTTTGAAAAAAGGGACTCAGGGTGAGCACAGGAGCTTCAGTCCTGATGGGCCAATGAGCACATTATGAGCTCTAGCACCCCTTGCCCAACACGAAGCTGTAGGGATCCCACATGTTCTGGACATTGATGGGCTGGCTCTGAACATAAAGGGAAAACCAAAACTACTGTTGCACTGAAGACAACAACCATGCAGTAGGGAAAGACAAAGGTATAAGATGTTACAGGGGCATGTGAGAAAACCACTAAAGAAGCTTTGCTACTTCCACTAACCCAGCAGTCAATGTTCACATTCAAAGCCAAATCAAACTAAACTATTACAAACATTTTTGTAACATGACTGTTACAGTAAGATGAAGATGGAAAATTAAGGAACACAAGTCATCACATTAAAGCTGGAAAGCTTGTTACACAACTCTGTTTCTCCTTTTTCAAATCAAAAGACCATTTAAGCTTGCTTTGGAAGGAAAAAAATTGAGATTGTCTTCTACAATGCTAACAAAGATTTGAAAAAAGTTTACTTTTACAGAAAAAAAAATCCATCAGAATGTTTTTCTTTTAATTTTATATTCCCCCCTCGGAAGTCTTTTTTGGGGGAATTCATACATCTAATTTTTTTTGCATTGTTTTCCTAGTCTGCTCTCACATTTCTCTGCAATAGTAGAAACTGACGTTTGCAAAAAAAATCTCCACAAACATTAAAATCATTAGGCATAGAACTGACACACGGAGAATTCTGTCAGTATCGAAATGACAAAATTTGCCACTAAATTTCCCATGTTATTTCAAAATTATTAGCTGCCATTCTAACCACTGTTAAAACAGAACACTCTCCTGACTTCATGGTTAGACATTTTATTTGCTATCCTTCAAGTTACTTTAACTATAAGAAGGTTTTTTTTTCCTCCATTTTTATAAACACACATGAATTTTCATGTGATTTACTCTTTGTTGTAAAAACGGCCAAGTTTAATTATTATTTATTAAATGTTATGTTAGTTAATACTTCCTAATCTTCCATCCCAAACAATATTGTGAGAAAATCCCAGTTTTTGTTTCAAGAGATACTAGTAAATACAAATGAAAATTATTAAATTTTCTAGACCTCCTGACTGCGTAAGTAAAAAATTACATGTTGAGGGCAAAGGAAAACACATAAAGAACTCCCTGACCCATAGAATACTTCAGTATCTGGAGTTGGCAATATCCTAATTTTGTAAAAATCTGAAGCATTCCATCATACTGCATTCTAAAGGGGAAAAAATTACTTGCTCTACTTTATGAGACCCTGTAGCTAATCAAATACATACAATGCACTTTTGTATGAGAGCATTGTTGATTTAAAAGTTAAAGGTGGCAATGACTTAAATTCTCACAGGTGTTGCAGCCTTTTTGTGGAAATTAAGTGCTGTAGTCCTGCTGAGCTTGCAACAGAATATCTAGAGCAGAAAGAAACAACTGAAGTTTTATTTGAGCTAACAATAAGTGTGATAACAGGTACTGAAAAAAATCCCAAACCTGTACTGGAATAAAGTAACCATTAGTGGGAGAAATCTTGAAGAAATCAAAAGATAATAATAATACAGGAAGCTTGCAGCCAGCACATGAGATGACAACACCAGCTGCAAATCAAGTACAAGAAACCTAACCACCACACGAAAATGTTCACAAGATGAACATGAACATGGGTTAGGAGTTCACCATCAAAAATACATGTATTTCTATATTCCACACAAAGACATGGCAGAGCAATTGAGTACAGGAATTTTAGTGAGGTATAAAAAGAAGAAAGCGCTCTTCTTTTACCAGTTAATGTAACACAAAACAGAACAGACAACCAATCTCTGCTTTGAGTCTATCAAGAAGACACAAAAGGACTAATACTGCTGGTCATAGCAAAGGTATTCAAGAATTTTGAGACTGAAAACTGGCCACCTTCTGGTGCTATGAAGGCAGTATTCTGCTCAGTCACCTTAAATTATATTGTCACCAAAAAACCCCAAAACCAAAACTACAATCATACACAAAATTTGTTCATTGAACAGATACTCACCATGTTTACCTCTGGTAATGTCAACATACTGGCAAAGTCTGGGATGGGTGATTGTTTTAAGGATTTGAAATCTCCCCAGAATTTTTATGGAGTTAGGTGTTAGAGGGAGGCCATTACTTCCACAGACATCATGTGGCAGAGCTGAGGCAAAGAAGGTGGAGGCACCCATCACAGTGTCTTTTAAAGGAAACATATTTTTCACACAATCTTAAGCTCTTCAGAGCTATTCGTGTTCCTTAAATAGAGAAAGCAGAGTAAAAATTTATCAGCAAAAGATACAGACTCAAGTTACTAGTTATTTACTAAATAATGCAATTAAAATGTTTTTCTTTTCCTCAGGAAGTCACACAGGAGAAACAGAACACTTAACAATTTGGTGTCTCAAAATTATTCTAAGGGAACAATCTTCTTCAAAGCACAAAATTCCCAGTAAAAAACTACTAAATTTATTTGTGAATCCCAACTGAGAGCAACTCCACATAGGTTGCACAAAGATCCCTACATACCAAACTTATTTACTAAGTCTATACAAATGGAAATTATGAAAGATACCTTCTATTTTAACTAATACAGTCCAACTTAAGATACAAAACAAATATAAAAGACTGATCTCATTTGTGGTTTTTCCCCCCCCAAAGAAACAGACATGAGATATGTACTTTTACATTCTAATAAATATAACCATATTAAATATGAATGTATAATATTAAGGATCAAACTTTAAAAAGGAAGAAAAATCTGAAACAGCTTTGAGCACTGAAATATTTATTATATTATTTGTATTAAAAGTCTTATTTGTAAAGATTCAATACTTTCATATCTCATGAATATTTCATAGTTTTTTGCAGATGATTTATTTTACGATGTGAACAATGCACACTACAGTTAGAATTTTCCATTGGAAAGACATCAGTTGGACTGAGTGCAAGCACAAAGATTCATTGGCGTGTAGCAGGTTCCAACTGGAAACCTTTAACAGCGTATTTATAACAAGAACCCCCATTTTTTATTATTCATTAACATTCCACGTTAAGAAACATCAAGTCTGCCAAATAAACTATTCGGTTTCAGAAAGAAAATATATATTATAGGTTACAGATGCAATCATAATCTTGCTTGACACAATGGTCCTCTAATGCTTGCTCTAAAAGAAAACAAAACCAGGTTATTACAATCAGAGTGGAGGTAAGGAAGAGTAAGATTATGTCTAGCAGCAAGATATATTATGTCTCTAAGAAGGTAAATAGGTACATATATATATTGTGTACAATATATTTACGGAGGTAAAATGTTCTCATTTTTACCATAGAAAAATGTTAGAGAATACTTCTCTAATACATTGTACCTGCATTCAGCTGACACTTAGAAAGGAATTTTAATGAAAAGAATTATTAAATACTATCAATTCAATAACTAGTTTAAGTGATTAAACTTTCCTTGCACTCCAGATCATTTGGCTTACAAGGAGGAATTTACAGCACCTACAATGTGTTCAAGTAGGTAACTGCAGACTTTTCACTCTGCTCCTTTGGTTAGAAACCAGATGGGCAAAAAGCAAGACATCAGATAAGCAAACAAACTTTCCTGTTGCCTACCTAAAGGAATCAATAAAGAATTTTAAAAGGTATGCAATAAACCACATTCTCTTACTACATAATTAATTCCAGGGAAACCAAGAAAGCAATGAAAAAAGTTTTCTCTGATGATGATGGAAACCAGCCAGTTCTGTCAATTGCTGCCCTCACAGTCAAACTCTGATCTCTCCTTAATTCTCCACTTACATAAATTCCAGGGACTAAGTTGAAAAATAAAACAAGTAACCCCAAACTTAAGCCTTCCACCACCTTTAGAAAGGGACTTATATTACAGCTTAAATGAAAGGGTGTTTTTTAACAAATTTTTTTCAGTCTCAACATTTCTCTAGTAACTTACTGACATTTCCAAATTCAAAAAGTATGGTTATAGATATTTTAAAAGTTCATCTGAAAAAAGCTCTCCTCTGACTACTTTAAATTGAGGGTGTTTGGTTGGTTGGTTTTGGTTTCTTTTTTCACTCCACATCAAAGTCTAGCAGAACTATAAACACATTGTCCTTAGTTCAATGTACACAGTTTTATACTTCAAACTCACTTCTACTGCACAGAAAAGACACATACTGCATTAATTTTATGATTTGAAGGAATTAATTATATCCTGCAGAACTTCCCTGTGACTTTCAAATAAAAATAAGAAGAGAAGAAGAAAGGTTTGTTATTTTAAACTAACACCAGAACCAGTTAACGCAAATTCAATTTTGTGACTGAATTCTGGAAATCCAATTCTGATAATCCAAAACAGCTAGGATGGAAGAGGAAGCAAAGACTTGTCTTATGGTCATCTAAAATCACTGAGTCACTGTTTCCAAAGCACCATTTATCCCATCTATGAGAGACAGTCTATCACAGCCGTGAAACATGCTGGCATAAAGATTAGAAGGCCAGAAGAGGATTTCTTGCATCCCACCTCTGAAAAACCTTCCCTAGCTCCCTACTTTCATCTAAATCCCCATTAGAAACCTTTATAGCGCACAAAACCACTAACCAACATCAAAATCAGAGAACACAAAAAAAAAAAAAAAAAAAAGACCTTTAGAAATTCCTGTTCCAATATTCAGATTAGAACTACTTTGAAAATCTTGCACTAGATAGCTGTTTGGTGTCCAAAAATGACAAATAAAATACAAAATGGAACTCCATCTACTGAGCAATTTATTTGCTCCTCTGAATATCTACTGCTGCCAGAGAACAAATGTTTTTTCTTCAGAAGTCAGCCTCTTCTAGAAACATCGGTTACAACTTCTTCACTGCAGCAGTACTACGGTGATCAAGTTAATGGACACTTAGAACTTTGCCCTCAGGAAAAAAAGTCAAAACATAATAAATCTGATTCTCAGAAGAAAATATTACACATATAAAGAGGCCAACCTGAATGAATCCATCCAGTAAAACACATCAGTAAATTCCTAAAGCACCCACATGCAGAAATAATGGCAAGTAGCCCCATTAGTAACTTGACATGCTACTTAGTTAAATGCCTCCTGAGTACTCAGATGTAAATATCCCTTACTTAAGGAAGGCAGCTTTTCAGAATTAAGACATAATTATAATCAATACTGCTATTGAATTAGTTTTAAAGCAATTGAGAGCAATTTTAGGAGAGCAGGTAGCCCAAACATCCTATACTTCTTCATTAAATCATGGTAAGTTAAACAAAGTAGGCTACTTTGTAAGAGGAAATTCTTACACGAAATAATTTTGCTCTTAAAATATTTCTGCTGCAACTACAGTAATTATTAATTTGATAAAATAACTGAAATAGAAAATACAATCTAACTAGTGTTGCTACTTCACAAAAACCCCGAAACTGAGTGATTTCACAAAGTTTATTAAAATGCAGAACAGGTATTGAAGAAAAGTTGAATTCTGATTCCTATGGACGGGAGCACAGAAAATAGATAAGGGTTTGTTAGAACAATCACAACAATGAGATGGGATTCTTTTTTCCATCTGCAGTATAAGCATCTACTACAAAATGCCATTATGTTGCTAAAAAAATCCACATGTCAGCAGTACTGTTTTTAATTAAATGTTTTCCCCTATGATTTTATATCAAAACATCTTCTTTTATAAAATTTTCTAACTTCTCTAACATTCATTGAAGTAAGAAGTATTCCAACTATATTTGAAAAGTTATTTTGTGAAAATGCTAAACAGTAATTCCTTTGTAGCGATATTAGAACATCACTCAAGTGAAACAGCATTTTTTAATCCTTGCTGATTGCTTATGTATCAGTAATATTTGGAGAATTTTGTCACACATACATGAATGCCTCTGCATTCAGTGTAGGTATTTGCATAAGTTACTGGTGCTGTTAGGAGCTTTTACAACGTTACTACATACATTAAAACACTGCTGCTTTGAAAACCAGGCGTCAGAGTTGGTGAGATTTACACAGACACCTCAAGTTGCACAGCTTCCACTTGCACAGTGGAAAAAAATAGCAACACTTGGACAGCTCGAAGAAAACATATAGAATCGGTTTTGATAAGCAATTAGATAGATCAGAATAGGTTTTTAGTCCCATTTCCCTCCTTTATAAATTTGTTGTTTCTTTAACCTGTTTATTAGTGTCTTTTGCTTAGAGCCTGCCTGCTGTGCTACGTCATTGTCCCAATAAAGACCTAAAATGGGGTTTGTCACCATTTGATTTATCCCAGCAACTAAACCTGGCACAAGAGAAAACACTTTCACTCGGTTCTCTAAATAACTCATAGAGATGCTGGGGACCCTGATACCCCCTGCGCTGCTACAAACTCACTGGCCAGAGAGCTCCTGGAGAAGGGGAAGGGAAAGGGAATGGGGACGGGGCAGGGGATGGTGGAAGGGGGGGGGAAGGAGTAAGGAGATGGGCAAGGGGGAATAGGGATGGGGAAGAGGACAGGGATGAAGGAAGGGGATGGGGAGAGGGACTGAGCAAGGGAATGGTGATAGGGATGGGCAAGAGGATAAGGATGGAGGGGCAAGATGGGCAGAGGCAAGGGAACGGGAGCGAGGAAAGGAAAAGGGGCCGGGGGGTACCTGCGCGAGAGCCGCCGCCCCCGCCGCGCCCCGCCCTCTCAGCGACGTCACTGCGCTCCGCCAGCCGCTCGCTGTAGGACCATAGGGGTGACCTGCACGGTGCCTGAGCATCCTTTTTGTTCGGGTTATTACAAAACAAAACCAAAAAAGAACATAACAGAAAAAAAAAAAAAGATAGAGAGAGAGAGAGCTTAACACCCTTTCCCCCGTGTGTATGTATGCGTGCTCTGCCAGTGTTTCGGGAACGGCGCGTTGGGCGCCTTAGCCCTGTGCTTGCTGAGGGGGAGCGAGGCTTTCCGGGGCGCCTGCTTGCAAACCTCAGGCACTCGCTGGAGCAGCCCCGGGAGCGGGTCCTTCTTCCCCGGGCGGGCAGCGGCGGCGGCTCCTCGGTTCATGTGAGTGTCCCGGCGGGGCCGCGGCCTCGGCCGGACGCGCTCTGCCCTCACCGCGCTCTCGGTGCCCCCGCCGGGCCTCGCCTCGCTGCTCCCCCGCCAGCCGCTGGGGGACGGCGCCATGGGTGCCCTGGGGCTGCCCCGAGGGCCGGGCCGGGCCGAGCTCCCTGGGGTGGGCGGGAGCTAGGCAGGGTCCCGGTAATTTGCTCCTGCTGATTTGCTTCGAGCCGCCAGCGCAGCGCGAGTCGGGTGGAGCGGGGGTACCCTGTGGCGGTGGTCGCAGGGAGGCCGCCCTTGTGAGGGCAGTGCCCCGGCGGAGGGGCAGGATCATAGCCGCGAGCCGCAGGAACCGGCGTTACGGTCGTGGTTCAATTCACGCAAGGGATTTTATGGCAGGGCTAGACGTTCGCTGTAGCTGTAGGGCGGCATTGTAAATTCACATCCCGCGCTTTGCGTGGAGGACGCGCCCGCACGTGAAGTGGTTCATCTCAAATCGGTTGTGTTCCTTTATTCAGCTGTGTCCCTGGAATGAGGGTTTGGAAGCGGCGTAGTGGTGGGCTGTTCAAGAAAATGCTATATTAGCCTGCAAAGTACGTGCACGGAGTATCCACTGACGTTTGCTATTACTTAGGGAAAAGTAGATGCTGCCTCACTTTTGGTTAATTGAATAACGTTCGTTATACTTTGGCATAGACTTGAGTGAAAAACAGAGTATAACTCAAATAAGTATTCGGTCCACTCTCAGTAGAGATACTTACAAGGTTTAACACACAACACGTGTTCTGTGCAGGGATGCGTGCATTGGATCAACAGGGATGAGCTTGTAGTTATGTTGCCACTCCACAGCTCCCTAGCATATGGCAACGCTACTGAAGCACTGTATATATCGGGTATATATCAGTATATATATCTGTATATATCAGTACTGAATATATCAGGTAGTGTTATACCTGAGGCTCATCAGTAAGTGGTTTTGAACTGGGTTTGGCATCTGGCAAAATAAAGACAATGCTACTGCAAACTAAGTAATACCTGCATTTCTTGCTCTTTCTTTTTAACTCAGAGATTGTTGTTTTCTTTTAAGTGAACTCATTGCTTTTCACAAATAGTTCTGGGATTCAGGATACTTGCATGAAATCTGTATTAAGTTGAGGCAGTGTTGTATATTTTTAGGTAGCCTCAAGGGTCATTGCTTATCAATACAGCTTCATCATAATATATTCTCTCCACCTTGTCACATGTTAGCAATATATTCTTGTTGCAGTAATTTTGACTTACGAGATTTTTAAGCAATATATTTGTGAGTTGCTTTGATGTTTTAGCAACACTGAATCCTGAAGGTACAAGATGTTGAAGACAGAAATTATTCTTAAAGCTATCTTCAGCAAATTTATGCTCTGGAATGTCTCTTTCCTGTTGTAACTTTGTGCATATTTTCCATACATTGCTATAGGTATCTTTGTTTATTTTACACCTTTAAATGTAAAGAGAGAAGGAAACAACTTCTCATTCTCCAGACTGAAAGCAGTGGATTGTGTGGAAAAAATGGTATCAAATGAAAAAAGGTATTTGCTAAAAAAATTTGTGCAAATCTGAAAATAGTCCATCAGATTGGAATAATAGGACTCGAGATGCCTAGAGCCTTGAAAACTTGATGCTTCTGTTCATGAAGCATATTTGAGTGGGAAAACAATCTAAAAAATAAGTTTAATGCAGAAAGGTACGATGATACAGCTTTGATATAATTCTAATTTAGTATGAATTTAGTAGTGGCAAGTTAACCTAGGGCCTCTATCAAAGGAGGGCTAAGCAGTCTGTGGATTTTTCTTAATCCTTTTGATTTAGGAGATACTGTCTGTAATGGCTTTTCTCCTAAATATATTTGACTGAAGTCTGCTTAATATGTCATTGTCATTTCAGTTAGTTGTGTTATCCAAGACTAGGAATTAAGTTAATTATATGCCGTGATGGGGGGAAGCAAGCAACCCCCTGGGACTTCTTATGCTTTGCAAAATCCTTTAAATCAAATCACAGCATTTTCTTAAAATGATTTTTGAAAGTCAAAAATTTATGCATTCTAGTCTACTAGAGTCTTTAACTTTCTACTACTGATCTGCAAGTTTCACAATATTATGTTTTCCTGAAAAGAAAGCCATAAGATACCCTGTAATGCTCCATCCTGCAAGATGTATTGGTGGCACAGCTCCCTTTACTTTCTCTCAATTCTTTCTAAAGTTGCCTGCTTAATATCCTTGGTGAAATCACATTTGTGCAGGACAGGGTCCTAATTTAGAGAATGATGAAATATATATACTTGACTATAGTTTATCACTGAAATTTCATGCTATGTGCTTGATACACTGAATTACTTATTTGATACATTGTTACAATAATTTTCTGGGTGTTCCAACTTATCTCTTAATCTTTCCTTTGTTTTTGTTTCCTAAACTTCACTGAGACCTTGTTTGCAATTTTGGGGGTTGGGCTGTGTGTTCTTGTTTCTTAATTCAGGACTAAAGTAGAAAGTTAAAAACTTTGATTCTATATTAGACTGTAACACACTGAGATACAGTACACTTATTTCAGTTAGCAGGAAGCTTTAAAAACAGTTTCTGGAAATATCGTAAACATGCCTCAAAGTATTTCTGTACTTTTATTACCCAGCACATTTTATACTGTGGAACTGTGATGCTTTGAATTATGAGATCATGAGAGATAACATAAGGTAATAATCAACTGCAATGATTTGTGTTTTCTTTCTGAATCTGTAAACCACTTCTAAAATTGTTGCTCTATGTAAATTTACTAATTGCCAGTAGAGCCAAATTAGAAAAATATTGGTTTCTCAGCTTCCCTGCCCTTTCCACATTAAAGTAGAATAAATAATTTTATGTCGTGTTAGTCTGAGAAAGCTTGACATCAGACTGAAGGGTGGATCTTGAATTGACAAGAAAAAACACATATTGAGATGCAAAATACAAGATAAATGTTATCCAAGGCCAAGAATGAAAAGAAGAATTGAGTTCTTGTATGCCTGCAAATCCCACCTACTTTATAAGTCCCCATGAACAAACTTGGGAAATACCTTTGTAATGAAAATAACATAAAACAGTTGTCATTAGAAGGATTAGTCACGTGTGCAGAAAGACAAATCTGGTATCGGCCGTAATATTTTTTAACTTTCCTGATTATGATCTGATTGCTTTATGTCACAGCTATTAATTCATGTTTGTCTCTTCTAAGGGAGTGTTACCTAAAACCTAAAGAAGGTCAAATACTAGCCAACATAGATAAAACTGAGGAGTCAGCACAGAGGACAGCTGATAGGAGCATCATGTGAGCAAAGCAAACAGCACCTCTTGCTTCTTGTAGTGATAGGAGTTAAATGAAGTCAGTCCAGCAGAGACCCCCAGAAACCCATGTGTTCTTCTGAACAGTTACCTGCATGGTTCTTACCTTTACCAAGAAACATTTCTGCTGTTAGATTTCCTGTCATACTGGGGGTGGGGGGAAATCAGTGTTTATTTTTTGTTTCCATGGTTACATTAGTATTAAACAGCAGGGGGAGGAAAGAGGTCTCTGATGGCTTTTTTTCCTCCAGTGTGATGGAAGCCATACTTACTCGTAATTAAATATAGTTTACAAAAGACTTGGATACGTCTCAAAGTAGCCTCCTGCTGTCTTTTTTTCTATTAATATTTTGTAATATTTAATGTTATATTATTTTGTGCTTGGGGAAAAGTGCTTTCTTTAAAAAAAAAATTCCTTCAAGGAAAATCTTAAAGTGACTCCAGATCAGTAAGTCATCAGCTGAACAATTTTTTCTCTTGGAAGACAAAACAATGCAGTGCTGTCTACCTTATGATGTTAGAGGTTAGTTTATTCAGAGTGAGTGTAAATTGAATACATTGGTATTTTACTTCACAGGTGGTTTCTTTATCCTGCTTTCACACTTAGCAAATCTTTGATGTGTATTATGTTGTCCCAAATAAATACACTTGAATATGTGGAAATATCACAGAAGGGTAGGTTTTACTGCATGGTTTTTAAAGTTAAATAAAACACAGGCATGTAAAAGACAGAAATGTGATTGGGTTTTTAACACTGGGTGTTACAAGAAAACCTTAGCAGAAAAGGAGCAAAAGATCTTCTCATCTATTATAACTTAATCGCTTCTGACAGTTGTTTGCCTAGCCTGTTTTTAAAACCTTCCAGTGATGGATATTCCACAGCCTCCAAAGCCAGCCTGTTCAGTCTATTACTCTTACTTGAAAGTTTTCCAAAACTTAAATCTTGCTTTCTTTTTCATGTCTGCATCAGACCTGGTGAACAGTTTAGTCCCATGCTCGTACCAACTTGCTTTCTCTTTGAAGAACAAGACTAGGTCTCCCATTTATCTTGTCTTCTATAGACTAAACAACTGCACTTCTTTCAAGCTTTTTGATCTTCTTTGAAGTGTTTTGAAAAAGTTGAGAGACAGGAAAGGGGAATCTGGACAAAGGCAAATCTCTGTGCCAGTTGTAGGGGTCTTGAGTATATATGAGTTCAACGTGAGTATTGCTCGGGCAGCCTCTTGAGCAGCTGAGGTGGTTTGCCTATAATAAAATGTGGCTGGTCAGGCCTTTCCTGACTTGCTTCTCCTTATATCCTGTGTCCCTCACACTTGTTTTCTAGAGAAAGTAGAAGTTTGAACTTTTTTTTTTCTTTACACTGGAGCAGACAGGCGTGGCAGGGTAATAGACTCCCAGGTGAGAAGTCATTCTCTGTAGTTTTTGTGGCGTAGAGTTGTGTTAATTGATTGAGTTATTAATTGCCTTTATGCTTTTTGAGCCATAAAGCTTTCTAATGGTGAAGTCTATAACAAGCATGAAACATATTGCAGGCAGGTATTTTCCTCATGACAATACAGCCCCTGTGGCTCCAGTGTCAGTTTAATAGATAGAACAAGGGAAAGTGGTTTTTTGAGTATAATAAAAATGTGCTAATTTGCTTTGGTAGCTTGATAGCTGCAAATGTTTTGAGATTGTCACCATGTTCATTTGAGTATTCCTAAACTGTCAAACATCCATGTTTATATTTAAATAGGAGAAGTTCCTTGCCTGAGCATGCTCTGTGCTTCTAGGAAATGTTTTTAAATTCAGTCCAGTTAGAAATTTCTAAGCAGTTATAACTGGTTTTAGGCATGGCAATTGCTGTCACTCTTGATTACAAAATTCAGTGTGCCAGATTCCTGTTCTTTCTAGAGGGCAGTTGTTTATGATGCAAATCATGGCCTGCTGCTGGATAATACTCCATAATACCAGGTGATTGGCCAACACACAAAGAAATCAATTTATAGGATTTTTTCTAAATGCCAGGTTTGACTTCCTCCACCCCCACAAAGAAACCATCTTAAAAAGGCATGCCTTTCAGGATTGGCACATGGTGGATGTTTTTGGGCTGGGAGGGACCTTAAAGATCATGCAGTTCCAACCCCCTTGCTATGGTCAGGAATACCTTCCACTAGACAAGGTTGCTCAAAGCCCCTTCCAGTCTGGACTTGAACACTTCCAGGGATGGGGCATCCACAGTTTCACTGGGCAGCCTCAACCAGTGCCTCACCACTCTCAATTCTTAAATTCTTATGCAGCTTTATATAAATTAACAGCCCAGAAATTGTTCTTTGACTTCCAGAACTGTAGAGAGGGAAGATTACACTAGTGCTCATATTAGAAAGCAACATGTACTGTATTTAATCATCATCTGCTAAACACAATTCTTGTAGAACTCATTCTTTCCTCAGAATTCTGAAACGCTGACAGAGATTCTATTCTGGATTAGGGGAAAGTTGAATTCCTGGCAGCTGGTAATGCATTAAACATCATCAAAAATTGCCTCAAGTTAGCACATGTCTTCTTGAGGTAATTTGCTTCAATCTTTTGGCATAAAACTACCTATTATGGAAGACTTCTATTTCCATTTCCCTCTCATCAGGAGCTTTTCCAACATAACTGAGTACGAATTAATAGTGTAAAGCTTAGTCTCTGACTTCAGGACCCTCTCTCGGAAACTATCCATGGCTATTGGATCTGATTTCTATCCCAGAGTGTTTCTCAATTACAGTTTAATATACAGCTTTGTAGTGGTGTCTTGTTTCAGACTCTCAAGATAAGTGGACAGATCATTTCAGCAGCTCATTTGTCCGGGGCAGCTGGGGACTGCTGTTCCCACAGGAGTGCAGGGGCTGGTGCGTGGCATGCGAGAGGCACTGCATTTGGCTTGCTGGCAGCTGCTGTGGAGGCAAGGCCCCAGGTTCACATCTGTGCTAGTCCTACCTTAAGGTTTGAAACCTGTGTCAAGGGCTCTAATAATTGGTAACAGTCACACGCTAAGGAAGTCACTGTTGCCAACTAGGATATGACACTGAATTGTACCCCAGGGAAATTAATCTTTTCTTAGAGGTTCAGTTACCCTTGCTGCATCACAGTGGTAAGTAATTTCGCATCCAAGTGACCCTGTATAAAATAATGCTCATGATAAGAACTAGGCACACACAGATCTTTTCTTTTTCCTTTTTTACTGAAAACTTACCTGCGAATTAACACTTCTGAAGACGTTAAACCAACATATTTTAATTGAAAATACTGATTTAAAAATTATTGGATTTTTAATAGAGGAATTTGGAACACAGCAAAATTAGACTTTAGCTAAACTTGTCTTAAAACTTCTTTTGTTTCTGTAGTTTGAATCCATAAATGAAAAATGGCTATTCCCCAAAAGCTGCTTGGAGGATTCTTCTGTCAGAGACTATCAGTCTTAATAGCTGACATCAGCCCTCTCAACATCCAAGATGAGTGCACAGGGAGTTTGTTTGCTTTAGTGAATTTTTTTTTCCCCACTCCACAGATCAGTATGAAAAGAGGGGAAATAATTTTCATCCTAGAAGTTTTGAAAGCTGTGAGCCTCAAGTGCTTCTCGCTACATACAACTACAAAGAAGTGGTAGATGCTGCTGGCACGTGGTTTTGAAGCTACATGAACCTGCTCCTGGCTGCTGAGGATTAGTTGTCAACCCACTTTAGATACAAAAGTTCATTTAGACTTTTCACTCCACAGCTGAATAAATAATTTTCTCTGCACAGGGTTAGTTTGTATCTTTATAGGTTTTCATTAAAATACCATCCTATTCTATTACGTGAGTAAATTCAGCATTGGAAAGTACGGTTATTTGTGATGTGTTGGGGGGGAGGGATTTTTTTCTGTGTAAATAAGGTGCTGCAGGCTCAAAGTTCATCAAGATCTGCTTTTCCCCTGAAAATTTTGTTTGGCAGTTTTGTTGCTCCCCGTTAAAAGATGTTTGCCATTATTCTTGCATTGGTTACACACAAACATGTGCACACAAACACGCACATTTTCAGGTTTTTTCTTCAGCTTTTATTTGGCCCACATAAAGAACACCTAAAGTTTCTGCCTCGGTAAATACCAGCAGTTGCTAACGTGTCTGAAGTTAGAGGACACTGATTTCTTTCGCAATACATCTGCATGAGGTCTGCTCAGTGCTTTTGTGTGTAAATAATGGTTCTTTTTAACCTGAGCACTTGTTTAAATTGAATGGTTAAATCCTGTTTTCCTTTAGCTGTGCTTCGAGATACTACTTTCACAAGTAGAAAAGATGATATTAATGTAAAAGTAATACATTTCAAGATTCTTTTTTAACACACTTGGACTATGTAAGATAACTAGCAGACAGGTTTCAGATATTAAGAGCATTATGAATTGAAATGGAGCAGGGGGATCAATGTTCCTGTGAACTACCTAACCAATACTATTATTATGCAGACTATTGCAGACATAAAATGTATTAATGGTATTCTTATTCTTTCTTTCCCTTTCTATAACTGCTGTACTTGCTGTAAATTAAGGAAGTAGTGTTAATGTTCACTTTTTTAGGATAAAGTTGCAAAAATCAATAAAATGCCTAAGGAACTGTTCTACTTGACATCAGCAGGTAGATTTCAGTGCAATTCTGATTCTTCTATCTGATTTATGAGTAGTTTATTCTGTAGCTACAACAGTAATCTAAAGCTTTCACTTTACTTTTCCAGTAAAACCCCAGAGGGTGAACCACAGTACAGATTCTTCGAGTTCTTGTGGCATATGCTGACCTTGCAGACTTGTCCAGATGCAGCTGAGTCCTCTTAAATTTCTGAATTTATAGGCATATGTGTGTGTCTGTAATTGTAAAGTTCATCACCTGTCAGGGAAGTTTTGTGGGGATACTTTGAGACATGAATAGCAAATACTTAATATATGTATTTTTATTTGTATATGCACACACATCTGTATATAACCACTGGATACACTGTGATTTGGTAATTTAAGCTTTTAAACGCATAAAAAACCCCAACAAAATGAAAGAAAAACAAAAAACCCCACAAAAAACTTGTCAGTTTTTGATGTAAACTTTCTGTTCTAAAGAACTGGATGTGTTTTGGGTTTGGAAATCGGTGATTACAGTCAAAGAGACGAGGCAGGATGTCGTGGGCGTTGCATCTTTTTAGTCATGGGATTTATTGTGGGAATTTCTTGTGCACGCGGTGATCATTTACTGAAAGATTTTGATAGTATTATTAAAATATTAATGCAGTGGGATTCGATGGATAAACATTGCTGAAACACACATAAGGCTGTCCAACTGTTCTGGCATGTGAGCTGCTACTTAAACTGCAGACTGCACTACAAAGCACAACCAGGTGAATCTCTCCGGCACTTGAAGGGACCTGGCAGATGCTGTGGGTGTGGAACCTGGTGAGACTTCAGTCAAGTGGTGCAAAGAAATTGCTTTCCTTGAGTCCTGTTGTGAGCCATCCTTGGCTGTTGAATTACCGGGCAGACTTCTCAGATTAATAAATTAAGGTGTAAATTTTGTTACAGACCGCATTCAAATACTTAACTGCTGTCTTAACCCGAACAGAAATCCTGAAGGGTAGTCATGTCTCTGCTTTGTTTAGTCCTTGGAGTGTCTGCTCTGAGGTGGGAAAGAACATGAAGTTGATTCAGGATTGGACTGAGGCAAGCATTAGTAGAAACTTCTCTTTTTCTCTTCTCCCTGAATAGACATTTAGCACAAGTCACATCAGGGATGTGAATGAAACTGCGAGTACTCTTAACCTTTTGAGTGTTGCAGCTGTAGCGTGCTAAGGTATGATGCAGTTAATTAATACAATGTGGCATTTGCTAAAGTCTTGAAATGCAAATTGAACAAAATACTAAAATGATTTTTACTTCTGACTGTTGAGTTTCTAATGATCTCTATGGTATCAATCGAAGGCATCCATTTTAATGCAAATTAAGCCAGTCAACTTCATGCTTCTACTCTATTTGTTGTAATGTATGCCTGTCTTACTTCCTCATTCATTGCTTCTCATAGATTTGATTTTTGTCTGTCTCATTAATGCTATGACTTGCTTGTAGCTTTGGTACATTGTTCCCTTCCAAGGCAGACTTGTCTTCATGTTTAAAAATAGTCATTACTAAGTAACTTCTGTTGCCTCAAAATTGGTACCAGTGGATGGGCCTTTTGTTGTGTGATGTTCCATCGCATGTTTAAAAAATCTCTTTCGTGCCGCAGTGTTTTTCAATATGAAAAAGTTCAGTTTTCTGTGTTTTTACTATTTACAGCCATTTAAAATAGGGAGGGGTAGGCTCTTAGGACTACTAAAAGGACCTGTCTGCAGCTGGGATTGAGCCTGATTTATCTGGCAGCCAGAAGGTTTGGACTGTAGTCTCCAGAGCTGGCAAATCATTCCATAGAGCTGACATTGCTACTTGGATGGACTGTGTTAGACATTTTGGGTGTTTGAAAATCTGCAAAGCAAATATTCTGACTTTGTCAGTGCCAAAGATGTGCATTGAAATAACATATGGCGAAAACGAGCAACTTTTCCTACTACTTCGGTACTTGGCAGATTCCTTTCAATACTGTCTACATGGAAGGGTATAGATAATGAATACATAATAAATTGTATTTAAGAGCTAAAAGAAAAGAAAATCGGGTTGTTCAACTGTTTAAAGCCCCAGTTACAGCAATCACTTTTTCGGGAGAAAGGAAGACAAGAGTTCTGATGTCTTTCTGCAGTTAGGAATCTCTAAAGCTGCACTGCCATGCTTTGTAACACCCTTTTACATTTTAGGTTGTAATTTCTTTTTGCTCATATTAAAAAGACTATTCTTTTTTTAGAAAAATACAAGGGTAGTAGTTAAAATTTCATTTGATCTTTTATAGTGCCCAAATTTCTAGTACCTAGCAGGGAATCACTGGTCTAGTACTGAGAATCAAAAAACAGGTTCCATGATGATTCATTTGATAATTTCTAGATTTTGACTTTTTATACTGCCATCTACCAATATTGCTGAAATTTTGAAAAAAAAAAAATACAGTTGTGGTTTGGGCGTTTTGGGTTTTTTGCGGGGGGGGGGTTTGTTTGTTGTTTTGGTTTGGGTTTTTTTTTTTTATATTTTTAATTTTTATGGGTTGTCTTCATTTCCTTTGGGGGGATTTTTGTATGTTTTCTGGGGTTTTTTTGTTTTGTGAGTTTTTTTTTGGCTAGGTATTTTTGTTCAGCTGGGTTTTTTTTTTTTTTTAATTTTGTTGTTGCTTTTCAAGTGTTTGCCATTGTTCTGCCAAAAATGTTTTGACAGGTTTCCTTTGCTGTATGTAGAGAGGGACCTGTGTGAGCATCTGCATTTTGAATACTTACACATATTTGCTTAAGGTCTTGGACCATATTTTTAGATGTGTGAACTTTCTGCTATTCAGGAAGCATACATTCTTCCTTTACAGAGCTAACAATAAACTTAATTCTGAAAGAGACGTGAGCTGGTAGTTAAATCTTAACTGATAATGTGCATGCCTCAAATGTGCTTGAAGTGATATTTAAGTGTAAGTGCACTATGTCTTCTTTGCTCTGTTGTAGCAAGGAAACTGTGGGTTTAACAGTAATGCAGTGCAAAAGTATCTAATACTTAGAATACTTCTGTCTTATTTCTCAGCATTACACTGTTTGTTATTGATACTTTTGCCTGTTTTTATATGGGTTTAAAAGTCATATTTTTTGAAACTGTTTGTGAACATCTCCATATCTGACTTTTTTTTTGATAGAGTAATTTTTTTTTTAATGGAGGAAATTTTTTTTAATTGAGGAATTATATTTTTCCACAGATAAAACTGTGGAAAACCTGCATTTCCAATAAGTAAATCTGATTATTTTCTGTCTATTGAAGCCTGGAATCATGTGATCTTTTAGAATTGCATTTCCTGAGAAGGAATATTTGGGTGTAAAAGCCATGATTGTGTTTTACAATGTATGACAGGTATAAAACCAGTGAAATACCCAATCTTTTGTGGTAGTGATAGGTATAAGTGCATGAAATGTACTAAATATACCTGATTTCCAAAATGTCCTAGCAATAAAACTATTTAATTGGAAATTTGTAATGAAGTGTTTTCGGCTGTTGCTTCCCTAACACAAATTGGGAACTGCTGCTGATTTTCTTTGCTTTACTTAGAATGAAGTGTGGGGATGATGGAGTCAAAACTAAGATTTGATTGCAAAACTAATTAGTTGTAGCTCTCCTATGTTTTGGTTTGGGTTTTTTTATGTAGTTTTAATTTTTGAGGTTTGAAAACTACACCTTAAGTTTTTCTACCAAAAATGTGAAATTGTTAAATCAGGTATTCTAAATCTTAGCCAAAGATGCTGACAGCATCAGGTCTAGAATACCTTATCAGAAGTTAGGAGAAACTGTTAAGAGAGAATTGATTTTTAAAACATGGATCTCAATTCTCCAAGATGATAAAAAGTGGGATGAGTTACAACAGTTGCCTAGTTGCAGTGATACTTCAGTTCAGCCAAAGAAAACATACCAGTCTGCTTTCTTCTGTTTTGACCTGCTAACTGTTGTTCCTTACCTTGTAGAATAAGAAGGTGTGATGTGAGATTCTCAAATCTGATTCACTGTATCCTCACAGTTCACAGAAGTGCAAAGCATAGGAAAGCAGAATCTGGCAAGCAGCTGGCACGTTCTGTTAGGTTTATGGGTTTTTGTAAGATTGTTTGCCAGAAATGACCATACTCTGAAAAGATGCTCAGATAGAAGTCTCTGAACACACTTCTTGCAGAAGCAAAGTGATTGCTGGTACTTGGTGTTTTACAGAAGGTAGAATACTTTGCTATACAAGTTTGCCACAATCTCACAAAGGAAGAAAAAGAGTTTAATTAGAGATCTGCTTAAGACCAAAAGCTTAGGAAGAGAAATTAACATTAAGTATTTTTCTATAGTTTGAATTACTGAACTTTGGTTAGCATTGGAGAAATTGCCTTTGTGTTGTTGGTAACTTTTAGAATAAGCCACTGGTTCTGTTACATTTGAACAGATCATCTTAATTGAAAAGCCAATATGTCCTTTTGCAGATCTTTATTTTTTCCCTCTAGTGAGAAAATAAAATCTTAGGTCTTGGTTGGCAGCCACTCATTAACATACCGTAAACATATGGCTCACAGAGAATGCCACCTGGGCCATTTGTGATTGTTACCTGCTCTTTGTTAAAGATGAATAGGATTAGCTTTGCCGTAGGAATACTTGATTCCTCCATGGCGAGCACAGAGCAAAGAGCAGTGATGGGTGGGAGGAAAGGTCCGTGCAGAGGAGGATGCTGCCCAGGTGTGGTGACCTGTCAAAGTTTACCCTCTTATTATGAAGGAATTAATGTGTAAGTGGGAGAGGAAGAGAGGAGGAGGCAGCACTTGTGGTTAAATCTCCTGCAGTTATAATCTTCGTGTGTTGGTATTAGCAAAGCATTGCATGAAAAAGATGAGAACTTCAAAGTACTGAGCTTTTTGAAACTTCCTGGAAAAAAAACTGCTCAGAGCTAATTATTTTAGGTTTTAGGAGTCGTGTTCAGATTTCAGGTGTTGCTTTTCATTTTGCTTGTTTGTTTGTGGTTTTGGTTTTTCTGTTTAATGATTGCTTTTCCAATAGTGGAAAGTAATTGGTTCCATGTTCAGACTATGGATAGATTCCAAAACTAATTTTTAGAGGTTAAGTTTTAAGTTTTGTCATTAATTTTATTGGGATTTTGGCTTTTTCTTGCTTTTAACAATAGACAATATTAATATTGAAGAGTAAGCTATGACCAGGTTTATGTTTTAAGCGTCTTTTGTGTGTGCAGTTTTTGATTTGGATATATTCTAAGGTTGAAACCAATAGGGTAAAGGTTAAAAAATTTTTAAAAAACCCAGAAAAACTGTGAACTTTCATTGTTGCAGTTCTAATTTTTTTTGGATGCGTTTTGTGTTCTATAATAAAGGGTGGATCTTGCTTTTTTTTTTAATGCGCCCTTTTTGGATACAGTTTTATCACTCTGCTGTATGGGTTCCTGTGCTTGTTCCTGCAGCAGTTCACTTCAGCCTGTTGCCTTTTTATATTAGCATCGGAAATACCTATTCCTTTGTGTTATTGTTACAATACTAGCTTTACGGAAATTTATTTGACAAGTGGGAAAATTGTAATCATGTAACTTCATTTCCAGATCTTCAGTTCATTAGCCAACTTGGCTAAAATCTATAAAATGTACCAATTCTATTCACTTTGAAGTTTTAGTAGCATTTCTGTTGTTGTTGGCAACGTTTCCACTGTTAGTATTGTGTTCCCCTGAGAGAATTTGTAGCTTGCAAGAAATCTTACTGGTATGCAGACAGTAATATCCCAGGCTTTGTATTATGCTGTGTTGTGCCATAACAGATTTATGTCTGTTTCTATTTGACATCTTAATTAGTAACTCACTGGAATCACTGTTTTCCTTTTTAAAACTCTCTGTTTTCGGTCTGCCCATGAAAACAAAATTATTTTCTTGTTAGCAGAGGTTAATTTGAATATAAAAATTAATTTAGTTGTCCTGGAGAGATTTTTCTGCTCTTTGCTCTGGGAGAGTTTCTTTCTTTTAAAAGAAAAAAACTATTGTGGATGAGTGGAAGGTGTGATGGCAGTAATACTCTTACACCTCTAAGTGGAACAGTGTGTGTAAAACAGACTTTGATTGTATTGTATTGCAAAGAAGGCAGGATGTTGGTTCATGCATTACATTTGCCAGATACCCCATGCATCATCTGACTATTATGTCTGTCTCTGGCTTTGTGAGTTTTACTTTGGGAACTTTTAAATACACTATTCCCGAACAATTGCAGTTTGTTTCCTGTTTTTTTTTTAAACTATTATTTATTTATTTATTTATTTAGATATATTGCTGTGGGGATTTGAGTTATTTATAACATAAGATCAGATATAAAATGTGTGTTGATACTTAGAATGCAGCTGAGGCAGTATGTTAACACTGGCATGAGTGTGATTGTATCTGTTTACCTTTCAGTTACTTCTAATCTGTTTTGTCTTCAGCATGACTTTTGCTACATATCCCAACAGGGAATATTTGTATGTTGAAACCAGATTTAGATCACAGTGTTAGAGTATTCTTGGAATAAAATAGGAAGTTTTCTGCCAGTTTGATATGAGAAAAGGCATTTTTGGATTTTGATAAAATTGAGGAGCCAACACGTGCCTGGATTGCCATTTTCTTACCAATTCTTCCCTTTGTTGCAGTTGATGGACAAATCCACAGGTATTAAGTCACCTCGCAGGAATTAAATCACTGTTGCTTGTAAAGATCTTTTCTTCCCACCTGTAAAAAGTTTTCTTGATTTACAGATGAGGCAGCTATTAGTTTGGAAAACTAACTGAACAGATTCTTTCCTCATTTAGATACTGAGAGAGAAAAAGTACTTTCTGCTGCAGATATGAGTGACTGTAACTGTATTTCATCATTCTGTTGCCACTATTTGAGCTCTTGTGTTTAGACACAAATGTTGCTGAGAAGGAAGGTAGGCCAGATTTGGTAGCTTTCAAGAAATAAAGGCTGTACACAAGGCAGAGCTACTTTGTGAAACATTAGTAAATAGTGAATACTATAAAAGAAGGTTAGACAGCATTTATTTGTGCTCTTTGCTGTGTTCCCTGCTTCTTTGTTATCTGTGTGCTGCCCCTTCTATTTCAGTGGATACAAAACTGAACAATCAAAATTGGTGCTAAAATAACTCTGAAGGTGTAAACTTAATAAAAGTTTTTTATATCCATGATAAGTAAAAATACTCATGAATTCTCAGTATGAAAAATAAAACAACAGTACATTCTTAATATATGCACAACTACAATGTATGAAATATTCAGTATATTCTGAATAAATTTATTAGAAAAGTTTGGAAATTTTTGTGGGATGATTCCATTTTCTTCGTCTCCATAAAATCGGTATACACTTAATATATATTTTTTTAGTTAAGCACAGGATACAGTGTTTTCCTGTCCAATCTTTTCCCTTTTATTTCCTCCCCCTTCCCCCTCCCCCCCTCCCCAAATTTATTCATACCTTTCCTTCTGAGAAGGTAGATTTATTATTTTTTCTGTTTCGTGAAGGGAGAACACATTTTCTACAGCTGGGAAGAAAAATAGCTTTTCTTCCAAAATGCTTGAAAGCAGCTGTCAAACATCAGATTCTGTTTAACGTTGCTTTTTGTTTAGGCTTTGCATTAAGAGGTGGGAGCCCAGCTTTTCACTTAGCAATGCTTTTTTATTCAGCAACTGATTTGAGAACTGCTTGACGTGGTAAGAGATAACAGTGTTATTGCATTAAGAAGTTATTAATTTTAGGCTGTCTGTTTGTCTAGGTTTTTATCCCGTTTTTTGGTAAAGATGGCAGCCAACAATGCAGTGCTGAACAGACTGGAGCAGAAGGGTGCAGAGGCTGATCAAGTTATTGAGTACCTCAAGCAACAAGTTGCTCTGCTCAAGGAAAAAGCCAGTAAGGATTTACCTATCTTATGCTAAACCTACTAACCAGATGGTTAACAGAAAATGCTCATAGGAGACAATGAGAATATGTGGTGCTCAGCCTTTAAAGTGTGTTTCAAGTTCTCCAAGATAAAACTTGTAACAGTAGCACCACTTCACTGTCCTGTGGTTTGTGGGGGTTTTGGTTTTGTTTTTTTTTTTTTTGTTTGTTTGTTTGTTTGTTTGTTTTCGAAGCTGCTTATTCTGATCTAGAAGAGGTATGGATGAGGAAGAATTAGTGACACAAGCTATGGAAATTTGATAGGACAGGATTCCATTTGAAGGGAGTAAGGGGAGTTGGAAAGAACACAAGACCGTGCATTATCCTGAGTTTGTTACTGCTTTTTCACAACTATGGCATTCTTTCAAGAGTATCATACCTTCAACTTTGATATTTTGTACTTAACTTCACTGTATCCATGAATTGAGGTGCTGTGTATTACAAACATCATCAAGGTTTTTCTGTAGGTTTCTTGGAGTTTTTTCTTGTGATTCTGTTTAGGGGACTGAGAAGATAGTATATTGAGAGGCAACTTGATTATGTAAGTATTGTAAAAATGGCTATTTCTAACAAAGTAAATAATTACTAAGTATTTCTGATTATACACTCCTTGAAAGTTTTCACTTACGTGCTTTTGGCTCACCATGTTTCACTTTTCTTTAAAAAGAAACCTCTGTGTCCAAAGTGATTGAATGCTAGTTACTGAAACCTGGTTTCTTTAATGTGTCAATTCTAGTCTTGCAGGCATCTCTCCGAGAAGAGAAGAAGCTCCGTGTAGAAAATGCTAAACTGAAGAAAGAAATTGAAGGGCTGAAACAAGAGCTGATTCAGGCTGAAATTCGAAATGGAGGTGGGGAAAAAAGTGCTGTTCTCATACAACATAGATGTAGTTAGCACAAAACTATCTTAATTCTTCTTGATTTTTACCTTTTGTATGTGATTTTATGGTACTTCCTACAAATCCTGGATTTTCCTAGGTTCTGTGCCTATGACAAGTTACTTGATTCCAACTTTTTAATGAGCTGCAGGCCTGACAGATCCATATACCAAACTTAATCAGAAGTGGAACTAGTTCTTTGTATGTTTTTGTTCAGTGCCTTTCATAATAAGCCCCGAACCTCACTGATGACAATAACTCCTTGTAATACCATAGAAATTGCTGCATGTCTAACTCTTCTTGCTACTTTGAATATTTAATCTGGCATGACTGAAAAATTACTATGGACAAATCAAGCCATAGTGCAAAGTACAGATGGTCAGGGACTTAACTAGGAAAGCTGTGGTAATGTAAAATTAGAAACAGTATGTTCTGAATTTATGATTCTGTGCTTTAGACCAGCCTTCCATTGGACTTCTTTGTTCTTTGCACTCCTCTATGTAGTTCTATTCAGCTTGTATCATCATTATATACTTCATATTAAAAAAGAAAAGAGAAAAACCTCCCCAAAATGGAAGTGTTTCAGATACAGGATGTTGTCTTTTAAAGTCCTCTTCTGCCCTCAACAGTTATTGCTATTTATTCCCATGCTGTCAGTATTGTAATTGTTTAAGATAGTATCTGGATGCTAGCATTCAACTGTACTGAATGTTTTACTGGTAAAACAGCACATTCAGTCTTTAAAAAGATTAACATGTTGTGAATACAGAGAATTATTTTGCTTCTTTGGGCACCAGTAAAGCCTTTTCATGTACTAAACCAAACCATTAGTTACATTTCTCTGTTGTCTGTTAGTCTGCAGCAGTTCTTGACAGGTGTAGGATATTTCACAGAATCTGTTTTGCTTGAGAGAGGTCTCAAGGTATATTGGTCCAAGATGGCAAAGGAAGTGCTTGATGTGCATCTTCCTTTAATTAGCTAGTTCATCTAAGTGGTAGTAGGACTAAATTAATATCTTTTCTTATGAAGGAAATAGATGTTTGTTAGCTTTGAAAGTACTAAGTAGTTGAGCACAGAAATTAGATGGACACAGAAGATCAAAAATATCATGAGATATTTTTTCAAAAATCTGAGAAACAAAGACTTTCCCTAACTAGCAAGCAAGTGGTTGTTGGTAGAACAAATCTCATATTCAAATGATTTTAGAAAGTCGTTTATAAGAATATAATTTGTGCAAATCATTTCTGTGTTGAAGAGGATAGGTATCAAACTAACAAAGTGCAGTTCTTCAGGAAAGTTAATAAATATCTGAAATACAAAACAAAATGTATGCAGAATGGAGAATTCTATAATAGTAACATCAGAAGGATTTATCAGTTGTTAATCATAGAACAGCCTGGATTGAAAGGAAGTTCAAAAATCATCTAATCTATCCTTTCTTGGGAAAGGGAGCCTTGATGATACTGTCTAGTGCACTGATGATGCTTACTCACTACAGTTATTGGATTAAAAGCCTTGATGAGATTCTTGAAGAGCAGAATGTAGAAGAGAGGTGATTCGTACACTTTCGTCTGGTAAGATTGATAGTGCAATGTCCAGAATTCTGTATCAGCAGGTTAAAGAGCTATTGAAGGTAATGTGGAGAATTTAGGGAAGGGATGTGCGAAATCAACAGATCATGTTAGGTCTGCAGATAGTTTCATATTATTCAGGCTCAGTTTCTGAAGTTTAATCATAAGAGTTGAGGGATGATCTGAATACTGTATAAAAAGGATTTTGTGCATAACTCATTTATGGAATAGTCTCCAGTATGATGAGCTATAAACTGAAACTAGCTATAAACTGAAACTAAACAAATGGGAAATAAGGAATTGGTAGAAAAAAATAACTAGATGTTGACATCAACTATAAAAAGAGATGGTATTTGCTTACATATTTTCTGTTATTTAGCACTTTCTCCCATTTAAAAATATGTAGTCAAACACTTCGTTTTAACTGATGATAATAATCATACATAGATTGAGTTCTGAAACGTGTTTTGTAATGTTGTGCTTCACTACTCAGCAGTTGTGGTTTAGGTATATGAAGCAAAATTTTCAGTTCTCTCTGCTTTTTCATTTATGTTGGACACTTAAAAATGTCAGTGTTCAAAGTTCTGGTACTGCCCTAACTTTTGTGGTTTTGATTTTAGTAAAGCAGGTCACAGTTCCTCCTGGTACAACCCTTTCTACAGCTTCATTTTCAGAGGATATTCCACAACCTACAGCAGTTACAGCATCTTCTGGTTCCAAAGATCAAATTCAAGGTGAAGATGAAGAAAAGAAAAAGAAGGAAAAAGTAGAAAAAAAAGGTGCTTCACTTTTCTTATCTGTGATAGACAGTTGAGGTATTTAATTTATGCAAGTGCTTTTGCATGTTTTTGAGCACAGAATAAAAGCTTTCATACAGCTACAGTAGGAAGAGTCATGTGCTAGCTCTTAAATCTTGAAAGTACTTGAAGCTAATGAAGGCTGTCAAGTAAGCTACAGATTCTTCCTTGCATGGGATGCATGCCAAATTCTGTTTAATGTGACTGAACTTCCTCATTCAAAAAACCATCACCAACAAAAAACAAGGCATGTCTGTTGGACACCTGTACTTTCGTGCAAGCGTATCTTGTAACTTAAACCTATGTTTTGCACACATTCTCTAATGCAGATTATTATTAATTTTCTATGAATAGATTTGTACAGGTTTTCAGAATTTGGATATTATGATAGTGCTCTGTCTCTCTTATTTTTCTGGTGAGCTGTACAGAGACTTACAAGCCATTTCATATTTTTTGACGTATTACAGTCTTTGCTGCATTAATATTCCACAGAGCTGTAAACACAAAAGCAGAGGCCACATATCATTCAATTAACTGTTTCCCTCAAGTATTCAGTGGCTACAGAGCAAGTATTCAGTTGGTAAGGAAAAATAATACTTTCTATATATGATGAGGGGAAGTACAATACAAGTAGCTTAGACTCAGTTAGACAAGCACAGATCACAGAATATTCTGAGTTGAAAAGGGACTCACAAGGATCATCAAGTCCACCTCTTAAGGGAATGGCCCATACAGGGATTGAACCCACAAATTCAGTGTTATTAGCACCATGCTCTGACCAACTGAGCTCATCTCATATGGAAAGCAATGGTTGACTTTTGCCTTCCAGTGACTATTTGGAAAAAGGTGAAATAGAGCATGAACATTAAATAGTAGCCCTGAACAGGTTATTTCTGTGGAGTTCAGCATCTGTTGTAGATACTGTATTTAACAGTTGAAGTAACCAATGTGTAAAATTTGGTTTTAAGTCTAGAAATTGATGAAATTATGGAATATCTCAAATACCTTTGCTTTCTGTCCTCTGTGTCATCTGTTTCCTCTCTGTTATTCTCATATTCATTATTCTCATATTCATTGTTCTACTTCATGCAAATCTCATCTGTGTGATTTCTCTGGGTATTGATTCTGGACTGACTCTGACACTGGCCAAAGGAGAGCATTTTTCTCCTTAGCGTGTGGCATTGAAATGGATATTTTCTATGTATCTGTATATATGCACCATGTACACATTTGCTGTGTTCTCTTTTGATGAAAGACTTCATTTCTCTTGTAGAGAAATGTCATGGAGAGCAGTGTGGAATGATACCAAGGATAAACATGGCAGGACTTTCAAATGATTTTAGATATTATATGTCAGCTATTTGGATTGGGATTTTTTTTTCCAGTTTCTCTTACATTATTGTATATATGACTGATTTTATTAATCTAATTGTCAATTACATTAAAAACCCCAGTCGTAATCACTAGAGCTTTTCATTCATCATAAATGAGCTGAAATATTTTTGAAGAGCTGTTGCTTACATTAAAAAAATACTGCCTTTTTATTATTGAATGTATAATTTAATTTCAGGCTGTACTGGAACAATGATGAATGAATCAAATTGCATGTTGTATTCACTTTTCCTTTTTTGTTCCCTAAAGAAGAGAGTTTAGTTTACATTAATATGTAAGTTATCTTGGATGAAAGAATAACTGAATATGCTTATTTAAAGTAAGCATCTTAGACATTTAGTAAACATCTTAGACATTTCTTAATCTCCCAGAGATTATAGCTGTTAAACAAGTCTTGAATGTCTCCTAAACAGCACAGTCTTATCTACAAACTGGATGTAACTTGCTCATCTTGAAAGCTGTATTGCATGTTTTATGATTCTATGATCTAAATAAGCAGCTGAGTATGGGGAGCATTGAGTCACTGTTGCTTTATACTATACAGTCTGTGTGGGTGATGATCACGGGGTAAAGACACCACACCAGGGGAACCTTGTAAGCTATGAGCATTTTCATGCACTGTTAAGTTTGGGAAGTGAAGAATTTTGGCTAAGGTCATCTTGAAGAGTTGCATTGCAGCTGTGACAGTGCAGTTGCAGTGAGTTCACAGCTCCTGACTGTGTACAATGCTGATAATGCTGATAAGCACTAGTAACCTGATGGACTGTGATTGCCTAGTTTGCTTTTACTGGTGAAACACCATGGCAAGGCTTACTGGTAATTGCTAAGTATTAAAATGGGACTATCAGGCTTATTGATGTGGCCTTTGTTAGAGTATTTATGTCACTTACCCATGTTAGCTGCACTTAAATTCAGGGTGACTTTACAAACAGGAGGTGGCAATTAGTTGAGGTAATGATGTAAATTGAAGTATGCATGATGATTCACCACTGGAAACTGGTAATAGAGGTGCTAACTCTTTACTCTTCTTTTGTGTTTTGCACAGAATTTATGCTTATTTCTGAGATTGTAGCTCACTTTTCCCTTGCAGTATTCATATACATTAGTTGTGCTTTTTTAAATGTTAATTTCACGAACAAAATGTTCTTCGATAGGTGAAAAGAAGGAGAAGAAGCAGCAGCCAGCTGCTGGAAGTAGTGATGCAAAACCTGTAGATGTTTCTCGTCTGGATCTTCGTGTTGGCTGCATTATTACTGCTGAAAAGCATCCAGATGCAGACACTCTGTACGTTGAGCAAGTGGATGTTGGTGAAGCAAGCCCAAGGACTGTTGTCAGCGGTTTAGTGAAACATGTTCCTCTGGATAAGGTATTGACAAAATTATTTACTTAGAGCTTTTCCTTTCCTAAAGTATCTTAAGACATTCATCTGTTTATAGGATATGTTTTCATTCTGCTAAAAGACTTGTACAGTCATGAAAACAAAAATAAAATGCAGATGGAAGTAATGCTTAACAACATTTGCCAGAAACCAGAGAAGTACCCTTTCCCCAAATCAGTTTCTGATTGCAGTGCTTCTATCCTGAGATCTTATTCCATGCCATTGGTACACACTGGACTCCGAAACTAAACAGATGTTACCCTTCCTTTAGGTTTCCTACTATGTAGTAGAGAAATCATAGTACCTTTGTTGGTATGATCCAAACTTTCGAAACCTTTGCCTTCCAATTCTCTTTTATAGCCTGTTGAAATATTTGGCAAGAAGTAAAGCAGAGAGCATGTAAATTCAGCTTAGCTGGCAATAAATAGCTTAAACAACAGTGGAATACAAAATGCATATTTTTGCTTCCTTGTGTAGAATAGAATCTGCCTCTGTGCTTCTTTTAGTTAATACACTTTGGTGTTTGACACAGATGGTTTATGGGTGCCTTTGAACAACCTAAGGCTTCAAGATTAAGTTCTGCTTTCACACCTCTTCTAGAGGGGGAGAGGAATTGACTGAAGGCTTCTCCTAAATTCAAATTCAAGCTCGGCATTTAATACATTGTTGTTTGAGCAACTGCAAAATGGATCATGAAGGAATTGGTCTTAGTCTGGAAAAAGCTCCACTTTCTTAAATGTCTTTTCAATCCTTGTTTGCACACTGTCCCCATGGTAAGACTGCAAACATAGGAAGCAATTAAAATTGTGATTGTTTTTATGCTACACAAAGTTACTGAATCAAAAAAATAAAGAAAGACTGAATATAGTAACTATTCTGCACTGATCACCCTATGGTGTCCACTTACTGGATTTGCAGTGGACAAAATCTCAAATTGCTTGCTTTTAGCAGTCTGCTTTCAAGAAAGTATGTAGAAGAAAGCATCTTAAAAGCCATTCTAAATGACTTTTAAGACTTACAAACGTGAAGTGCATAGAATGAAATGGCAGCAAGAGTCTTTTCTCTTTAATGTTCTTTCTGAGTGGTAGAATAATCTGAAGTGCTCATTAGCAGAGAATTAGGGATCATCCTTGCACGTTCTTTGAGAACAATTTGTTTGCGTGTCTGTTTTTGGTTTTGGCAAGTCTCTATTAAGACAGTAAATTCTTAGGGGCAAGCATCCATCTTTTTGTGTTTTTTGAAGTGTTCAAAAATGTGAAGGCCTGGCATGTGTCTACTGCCATATATTGAAATAAAAATATATACATCAGATCAAGGACCATAGCCATAAATTTTTTCACAAAAAAATTCAGCTGTTCATGATTCTGGTGTTTGATGTGGTAATTTAGCAGTGTTTGAGGCTGTAGTATTTGTATCATCTGATTTTACTTTTGGTTAGGAAGCACAGTGTGTATCTTCACTAACATTTCAGTATACGGTGCAAGTTATTTATGCGTGTGAAAACGTCTTGCTTGCCCACTTTATATGTGGCTGTGTTTTTGTTCACATGGTGGTGAAGCCACGTCAGAAGTTGTACCCTCTGTTGTCATGAACAGATGTGTCACAAGTAATAGGGATATGGAAGGATGTTGGCATGAGGTGGACCATGCCATTGCTGAGCTCTTTTGGCAGCTGGGGACAATTGGGGAAATTTCTGAAATGTCAAAAGGAATTGACAGCTTTTCTGCCACTGCATTTGGCTTTTGAAGTGGATCTTTGTGTTTCTAGCATTGATACCTGTTCCAGGTAATTGTTCTTGAAATTCAGGCAATTCTCCAGTGTCACTTTTTGTCACCTCCTGAAATCCTCTTTAACCTAAGAGAACCTCGTGTCAGTGATCAGAAGTGAAGAACAGAAATGCAGGGAATGTATCTTAACAAGCAGGGAAAAGGCCACCATCATCCTCCAGAAATACTATTCTACAGTTCTACCATTCTATTCTACATTTGTTGTAAGAGGACGCATTACACTTACATCTGTTATAAACTATATACTCTGATTTTTATAGCAGAAACTTTTTCTTCCATTTAGATGCCTTGAACTCCTTTCTTTCTAGATCACTGTGTTGTCCACCCAGTAATTAGCATTCCATTCAATAGTGATAATTCAGTGCTAGATAATACCACAACTTGCATTTTAGTCACTGACATGTTACAACCATTTTTTGTGTTTTGGGCTACTTATTTCCATAGCAATAACTTGAGAAATTTTCAGTCAATGGGCTGGCTTGAAACTTATGCAAGATCAACTTTTCCTTAGCAACTGCTTCATTTTGGCTATTTATATTTTTGCTTTTTAAAGTGTTCTACTTGGAAAATATACAGTATTTGAAATAGTCAATCATATGAGTTTTATTAATTATTAATCCTGCAGGTTTGTTGAAAGTTTGTGTAGTGATGCACAAAGACCAAAATCTAGAAATATGAAATATATATATATAATGTGCACTAGTAGCATGGTAATTAAGACATCTTTACTTTGTCACTTAGGAATGTTCAGGGTTTCATTTTTATTAGTTGTGAAAGTGTGGTTTGCTTTATAGTCCCAAGTGTGGCAGTTTTTCTGAACAAAGTATATTTTCTCTGGTTTACTACTGTAATTTTTATTAAAATAAAACAAAACCCAGAGAAATGTAGTTTCACAGGTTTGCTCTAACAAATTCAGTGTACAGTATATACAGCCATTTTCAGTGACTAAAAAAAATTCAGGGCATTTGGGTTAAATAAGATAAAATTTAAGATTCAAATGAGCTTATTATGTAAAAGACCTCTAAGCTTCCAGGATACAGTTTGAAATTTTTACCTATGAGCCTAATTTGCAGACCGGTTTTGTTGTTGTTATTATCATCATTAAGTAGAAATTGCTTGGTAATAGTGCTATAATGAAAGTAGACTAAAGTGGTGGTCTGTAATGAATAAAGATGGGAATGCAAGTGAAATGCCTCGCCTGTTTTTTAGATTTCTGAATTGCATATTACATATTTCCATGATAAATATGTCACATTTCAGCATTTAATCCCTTATTCACTGGCCAGCTCTTAAGGGGTTTAAATGTTATGTTACTGGTGTCCAGGCATTAAAATCGTGAATCTGTTGCTACGTGCTTCTCTTACACTTCGCTTATCATGGTAAGATCTCGTCACTGTATTTCTTTCGTTGTGACGAAATAATGGGAGTCCCCAGAACCACATGGCATTTTAAGTACTCATATCCTTCTGTTTTCCTCCCCCAAGATGCAGAATCGGATGGCAGTACTTCTCTGTAACTTGAAACCTGCAAAGATGAGAGGAGTGGTGTCTCAAGCAATGGTGATGTGTGCCAGCTCCCCAGAAAAAGTGGAAATTCTGGCTCCCCCACCTGGAGCAGTACCTGGGGACAGAATCACTTTTGAAGGTTTTCCTGGTAAGTAGATATTTGGGAAAATGATGGAAACAGGTATGCCAATGTGGCCTCAGCATCGAAACACATCAAAGAGCTTTTTTTAAAGTTGGTTGGGTTTTTTGTTGAAATTTTCTGAATTAGTTCTTTTTTTTTTTAATTTACATGCTAATATTGTGTAAATAAAGGATTAAAAATACTGTATCATCTGTCAAAAAATTGTAACTTTATCAAGTTGTATAGAACTAAATGTAAAATATCCTGTTCCTTTAAGTCTCAGTAAGTATTTCAGCTTTGAAATATATGGATAAACATAGTTGCACTTGGCAAGTTACAACAAGCAAATGTAAAGCATCTTTCACAGTGTCTCAGTGTAAGTGATGAAGTATTAAATTCCTAATTCCAGCTCCTCCCTGTAGTGAAAGTGTCAGAACTTGGGGAGGGTTTTTTTTTTGAGGAGGAAGAGATGGAGAGGATAGAAGGGGGTGGGAGTCTATTCATGAGAGGAGCCCATAATATTCAAAACACCAGGGTTTTTTTGTTTGTCTGGGATGAAATGTCTTCTTAGGTTTCCAAAGAGAGACATTGGACTTCTTCCCACTTAATTAAATCAATAAATCCATTCAGAATATAAATAAGAATTTAACCAAATCTAAACTTTATCAAAAGATGATTTTTCGTCCATTTTTCCATTTCTTCAACCTCTATAAAAAGGATTAATTTTTGGCTGCTTATTGGGAACTCAAATAAAGCATCACAGATTTATCATGTGGATGAATGCTTCCCTCCTACCCAAATGCCAGTTCATTAGTCTCAGTCTGAAAGGGATACAGTCAGATCATCTTCTTCTGTTGCTGTATTTGTTAGCACTGTTACTTTGTTATTTTTATAATGGTTATGAGTGTTTTCATCAGGAAGTGCTGGTTCATTATGATCCCAGTAAAAAGCCACTCAGACTAAAGATTCAGACTAAAGTGTCGTTTAAAATGCTGTTTATGAGAGCTGAGTGTGAAAAGAAAGACTGGTGTAAATAATCTTAGGTTGCGCAGATGATGGGAATGTACCTGCGGCATGCTGTGCACTCCCTGTCCATAAGGAGAGTTTCTTCCCTTTCTGTTGTTTGAGTTATTGCCGTATTTTTTTTACTCATTGCGACTGTCAATCATAAAGGAAGTTTGTGTGAGAGCTTGGTGCTGCCCTGTTCCATAAAGGTGAGGACACACAGGAGGCTCAGTTGCTGATGCCAGATGGGAGCTGCCTGCCTGCAGGCTCCTCTCCTACGATCAGCTGCCTAGCTTTATCCTGTACCCTAAGAGTTTAGGAATTTGTGCAGCACAGCCCAAGCTCAGATCTACTCAGGTTAACTGTTAAGTGGATCACAGAGGTCTTGATGAACAGTGCTCTTCTGGTCAGGATCGCTGCATCGCTTTAACATAAAAAAAATGTGGTCCAACTCCCAGTATTTCCCATAGTGGGTGAAAGTGTATGTGTGTGCATTTATCAATGAAGTATTCATCTTCAAGGTGAATTTGTTGTTCAAAAGTTGGCTTTCACATGTGAGAAGATGGTGTAACTTTATTTTCTGCATAGAACCATATTAACCTTTTTAAACTATTGTACTTCTGACAATTTCTAGCTGTACAGCAACATTTTGATTTATAAACCTCTTGGCAAGCTCTATGCGTAAACATATTTGCATGAAATACTTTTCAGAAATATATATGCGTGTGTATATATATATATATATATAATTTTTTTAATACTTCCCAAGAGTGAAATCGTGATGCTTTAAAAATATATATATATATTTTGGTTGGAATATGATAAAGGAAGCAATGCTCTGTCTAGGTGCTCTGTGAAACAGAAAAACAGCTCAGCTTGCTGAGATTTAATGCTCCAATTGAAAATACTTTAAAATAATACCGTATTTAAAAAGGAAATCAGTCTGGCAGCATTTGTTTTTTTCAGTTTTAGTTTCCTGTATTAAAAATATAGCAAGCTTGCTAGTTGAGATGCAGAATTGGTAAGCTATACTGAAATCTTAAATGCTTCAGCAATTGCATTGACTAAATTGCAGGAATACTCACTCATAGCTTCTAGTTGTTATCACATATAGTGAGTAAAGATGGATTA
The DNA here is from genome assembly GCF_000738735.6 of Corvus cornix cornix. Classification (NCBI taxonomy): domain Eukaryota; kingdom Metazoa; phylum Chordata; class Aves; order Passeriformes; family Corvidae; genus Corvus; species Corvus cornix. The sequence continues at coordinate 30,383,153 of NC_046334.1, read as the reverse complement.
AATCTTGGACCTTTGTTACCTGCAAGAATACTCTCATACTGCCTTCTGTTGCTGTGGAAGTGGATGTGCAAGAGAGCATCAAGTTGTAGAATAAACATTTCTAGTGTATAGGCCCTGCAAAATGATATACAAGTTCACCCCTCAAAAACGCCCTATGCCCAGCTTGAGAGTCTTTTTTTGTTTGCTTTTGTCTAAGATACAGCCTTACTCTGAACTTATATCTCAAGTAGCTTCATATGCCTGGCATTTGAAAATGGGAGAGCTGGTAGTACTGCTATTTTCTGTTCACCAGCATATCTATTCTTGCACATGACTAATGAAGTGAGTTCTGTCAAAATAATTGAACTATTTGACTTCAGTTGTTTGGTTTTTTTACAGTGGCAAAAAGCTTTTCCTAGAGCAATCAGTTATAGAAATATTTGTTCTAAAATTATTCCCATCTGTTACAGTATGCAGACACTGTGTTGACATTTTGATCCTTAAAAGGTACAGAATAAGCTAAAGGTGGTGTGTAAATTGTTCTGGCTCTGAAGGCTTGCAGCCAGTGACACAAGGTTTTGTGTGCATTATATCGTTTCCTTCTGGTGGGCAGCCAAAGACATGGAGCTCTGATGAGTGCCAAATGAAGGTTTTTACAACCTGTTTGCCAGGTGTATATATCCAGGGCTATAGATTGTAGTCTGAAATGTGGCACTGTTCTCTAATGCTTCATAAAGAGCTGCTTGGAAAATTTTGTAGGTATGAGATTAAAGCTAATCACTGACTTTGAAAATTTACCTAATGCTTAATAGTGCGAAGTGATCTGTCTTTTTCTTACCTAAAACTTATTTCAAAGAGTTCTAAATCTTGAGATTTTACTATCTTGAGTAGGAAGATGCAAAAAAAAGCATTGGTAGATGGAGACTTACAAAATCATGGTGACATCTGCTTCTGTAAATTTATTTGTTGGGTTCTTGTCTTTTTAATGTTGCTGTTGTAAACTAAGATAGGGGGAAACTCACTGGGAGACTGGAAAACTATTTCTCAGTTTTTAATGGGGTTGAACATCTATCTTCTACTGACCTTTTTTGTGTTAAAACCTCATGCTTCTTAGCTGCTGCTCTCTCCTCAAAGACCATCTGGCACTTCCCTGATGATGTTACCAGGAGGATAGACTCCTTGTTGTGTCACATGTCATTTAATTTCAATGCTTAATTGTAACCGTTTATGTTCTGATCAATTTTTTTTTAAATGTAACTGTAAAGCATAAAGATTCAGTTGGAATCCTTGAAGTTAAAATAGAAAGGACAGCTGGGTCTTATTTAAGTTTGAAGTATGAAAGCCTGTGAAGCAACAGAAGCACCACCGGCAACAATAAAGCAACTCTAAAATGCACGCAGCTGTCTATCAAGCAGCTTGGAATTGAGTTATTTTTAAGTCTTCTCTCTCCATCATACACAATATTCATGAGATACAGACTAATTTTCTTTGGTTGTTTTAGTTGAAGTAAACCAATTGTATCTTGTTTCAAACCACTTAAATTTTTTTTCTGTAGCAACTGGAGTGTTTACCTAGAACCATCTTGGGTGTTACAAAGGAGAGATTTGATAAAGAATGCTGTTGCCTGGAGTATTGTTCTGTTTTGTTTGTTTATTTGATGTCTTTGCCCTCAGTGGAATTTTTAACACTGTTCTATACTCCAGTGCATGAATCTTCAAGATCTCTTGGGCCTTTTTTGCATTCAAAACTTTATAAAATTTTTATCCTACTTCACTGGAAAAGGTCTGATTTTTAAACTGTGGAAGAATTGTTCTGTCGTGTGTGTGTGTGTGTAAATTCTATAACCTCCTGCAAAGCCTACAAAGCCGTAAGACAGCAATAATACTTAAAGATTTCACAGCTAACTGTGAAATCTGTTTTCTGATAGCAGTGACAGATGCTTTGATGCCACAGGAACCAGAGATCTGTTACTTATAATTATATAATCATATAATTAAATTATCATTCTGGTCTAAGAATCACTAGCAATTAAGGAAATTACTATCTCTAGAAAAATAAAAAGTGGTAAAGCTGGAGTGCAGTCGTTAGCCTGTAGTTAGGCAAGTTTCTTTAATCAAAGCTTGAGAGTATTCATGTTTTCCTTCAGCTGCACGGTTACAATTCACTGTGGGGTAAGTGGCATTAAGTAAAGTCACACATCATTGTGTCCTTTTGCCCCTTGCTGCGCTGAGATCTATTCCTACAGTAGTTATTGAGCTGTTACAAAATGGAGAGGTTTCTTGCTTATTACGAAAATTTTTTTGTAGTATTGAAACTTCAAGATGGAATGACATGTTTAATAAAATTTGGGACCTCTTATTTGGCTCATTTTCAGTAAAGAAGAGTGGAAAGCTGATTAAACGATTAAAAGCTTCAATTTATTTTATTTATAGAAACTCTTCTAAAGAATATTTTCTGGGAAGAAGGAATGCAGTGAGGAGAAGGCATAGGAAAATGCACAGCTTAAAGCTCTGGTAGTATTTAAAATTGGTGCCTATGCTAATCTAATATTAGCTCACCACAGATCCCAAGGGGGCTTGACGCAGGATTCCAAAGAAATTTATTAACATCCAAAACGTGTTTTTTATAATAAAAGTATGGGGTTTTTCTTACTGAAGAAAAAAAAAAATCATGTGCTTTTAATATTTGAAGAGGGGAAGGAAAATGCACAATGGATCACTTAACATTCTGTTTAATGGTTTTATTAGTTTGTATGCATGCACTGTGGTCTAAATCCAAGTTTGCCTTTGTTCATGAACCTGAGCATTAAGCTAATTTATTTTTGTGAAAATGCACAGTTAGCTCTAAACATCTAATAATTTTTATTTAATAGTGTAATTATTTAGGCAATTAACACAGTTAGATTTCTTCCTCTGTTTACTATTAATTATAAATATTATATAAAGATAATTATTAATGTTATTACTGATTTTTCTTTGAAATACTAAATGCACTCTGGTTGTGAAATAACTTGATTGCATTATTAAATACTGCTCTGGTAAGGCTAGCTTACTTCACAGAGAAATCTGGCCCAGTCTGCTTCTCTTGCATATATAGAAGCTACAGAATTAGACCCATCTACGGACAGAAATAATCCAGGTTTGCAGGCATTGTGAATGTGAGTAGACTGAACTATTGAAAACATTTACAGGAGATTACCAATAAGGCATGAGGCAGTAGTTTTTAACCACTTGTTGGTCAGTCAGTCAGGACTTACCAAGCAGTGATGAATTTCAACCAGCTACTAGAAAAAGGTAAAAGGTAAAAACGTAAAGGTTAAAATCCCTGTAGTTTTAGTTTTTCTTCCTAAACCTTTGGGAACACTTTGTAGTGCAGCTTGGGAGTACTTGATGTTCTGCTCACTTGGAGAGCTCTTCCTCTGAGAGAATCTCAGGGATGATATGATTACTAGGATTTGGTTTTTGATTCTTGCTTGTTCTTGAACTTTTGATTTTGATAGTTTGGTCAGAATGGTGCCAATATGGCACTACAAGCAAGTAAAAATATACAATGTAACAACAATGAAATAGCGTGAGATTCCTTTTGGTATTTAAATGTGCAATTCTTGTGGGGTATTTTATTTGTCTTGCCTGTGTGATGCACAAGAAGTTAAAAGCACACAACAATGTTATGATTAAATTATTTTTAATGAAATTTTTAAATAGAATCTGTATTGTTTTAGAGTTAAGACATTAAACTTACTTGACCTTTGAACAGAAAATAATAGTACAGTGAATTTGCTGTCTTGTTTTATCTAGATTGTATCAGCAGGCAGCAGTTTATTCAGTATCTTTGCAGCAAGATTATTTAGCTTGTTTTGTTTCTATACTTTGCATTTCATGCTTATTTAAAAATAGGAAAAATGTACTTCACTATGCTATCTAATTTGTTGACAAAATTACAAAACATTAATAGAAAAAACCTGCATTTTGTGGTCATTAGAGATCCTTAAGTAGTCCGATTTGCTAATGTAGTTAGACTGTCAATACCTCTGGGGTGTAGGTATCTTACCATGATGTATCCATTGAAGCAGGAAACTGAGGCTTGTCAAGACTGAGGCCATACTTGCTGAAACTGTAGCTAACTTCTGCTTCTGTTACTTTGGGCACCAGAGCTTGTCATCAAACAGTACAAAATGTAGAAGAACAGGGTTGAAACTTGGGGCTAAAATTACATGTCAGTATTCTACCTCTGTACTATTCTTGTCTAAGTTCAGTATTCCTCAACTGTAGCAGCATCTGCTAAATGCACTTAATTGCTTATAAAAACATCATTAATTCCTAAACTTAAGATGCTGACAAACCTGTCTTGGTGAGCAGTGTACTTGTGTGGTCCATATGTACTTAATTCTTGGGAATTCTTTTGGTCTGTAGTATAAACTAACACCAATGGTTTAATTTCTTCCTTTTGACAGTGCTTGTTGTCTGATATAACCTTTTAATCTTGAAAGATCCTCATTTTCAGAGAGGTTCTGGAGGCATTTCCTAGACACTTCCTAATTCCAATCAAAGTTTTCATTTTGAGAATCAAAAGGAATGCTGGGGGATTTTTCCCTTAAAAGTGTGTGCAGTGATGCTATGTGGGCTCTCACAGATGTGCAAGTACATAGAGCTCTTGCACTGAGTTGTGTGCTATGACGTTATTCTTTGTTTTGAAACAGGAGATCCTGAGAAGGAACTTAATCCAAAGAAGAAGATTTGGGAGCAAATCCAACCTGATCTTCATACCAATGACCAGTGTGTTGCTACGTACAAAGGAGTTCCATTTGAAGTGAAAGGGAAAGGAGTCTGCAGGGCAGAGACCATGGCAAACAGCGGAATTAAATAAATAAATGGTTATTAGAAACTTTTACAGATATTGAAATGAAAAGTGATGCAAGCACAATAAAAAACACGAAATGCATGGCTAAGACCCGTTTTGTTTGACTTCTTTTCCAGAATATGTTATTTCTCCAATGTTTTGAGAATGCACTCATCCACTATGCTTATTGTCCTTGAGGTTGTGTGTTGTCAGCAGTTATTAACTACTCAGTGCTCATAACTTAATTGCCAAGTCTTGTTCGTGGTAGGACTACAGACAGGCAAGTAAATTTTCTGGACAGCTTGAAGGTGTAGAAATTCTATTTAGCAAGAGCTAAAGGAAATAAGGAAAATACTCTGCCATATTCCTTGTGTGCTAATTGCAGTACTAGCAGTTGGTTAGTGAAGACCACAATTGTCTTTATTCTTCTAGTCACTTAGTAATAGTTTTTCTCCTCTTCTCCCAAGCAGTTTCCAAATCAATTATAAGCCTCTGCCCCATTTCTCTTGCCTGTGTTCTCTCTGTAGTCTGCAGTCAGTTGTAACTGGAAGATTAAATTACGGTGGTTTATGCCCTAAGATGTACAAGTGGACATACTTTCATGTCCCCACAACTAAGCTGTTATAATTGCTTTAAGATCAAAGCTGTCACTTAGCTAGAATAGTTCTTTATCTAGTCTGCCTAGGTATATACTTCCAAACGATAAGACTAAGGACTGAGAAATAATTAATAACAAATAGATTCCTGGAACTAATCAAAAACTAAAAAATCCCCCAAAAAACAAAAAACCAACCCCCAAGAAAACCCAAAACCCAAACAAAACAAAAGATACTTCTCCAGTGCTAAAACAGGTATAAAATTAATTTATATTTTGTTTCATTTTTATGTGCTTTTATGCAATGATATTTTTTACAAAAAGTGCTTTGGTTTTAACAGAAATAGCTTCTTCAGTTTTTACAGTTAGAATTATTTCATAGTTATGTTGTACAAATAGTCATGTTGCTAGGCTATTAGCCTCAAATCAATTATTTTAATTCCTTCCTTTCAGTAGTATGAAAATAAATGTTTTGGATCAATTTACAATAACCCTTTTAAGTAGCTATTTAGGGATACTTCAGATATTTTGGCATATAATAAATTGTTATTGTCTAACCATTGAAACAGTAAATGCTATTTTAACTACTGAAATTAAAAAAACTTAAGCCTTTCTAAATTTTGCAGGCTTTGAACTTCATTCAGTACGTGGAGAGAAAACAAAATGACAATGATATAAAATTAGAAGTAACATGCGTTACTTGAACAGGAGATGAACAGATTTCCCTTTAGAATGAGTTTTGTTTGTGCCTGTAAATTATTAGTTTTTCATGCATCTGGGAAAAAGCAATAGTAATTAGTTCTTTTAAATGTGCTGAATAGCATTAGGCACATGGAAGCCATTTTATCTGCCTTGTAAACTGTATATCCAATAATGTTTTATTAAACAAAGTCCTTGTAGTTCAAGAACTCAATTATAACTAATCTTGAGTCATGGTAGGGAAACACTTTTATAATAGATAAATCTTAGCTTTTAGTACCAGAGAGCTCTTCTTAGAAATGGAAGTTGAGAGGAAACTGAATTCAGAGGAACTTCTAAAAGCTAGAATTGAGTAAAGAGGCTCCCTTACAGTCTGAACTCATGTGCATTTTTAATTTTTTTTTTTTTTTTTTTTAATTTTTTAAAAATTTTTATTTTATTCTTCCAGATATGTATTCTGTGTGAACTGAAATATACAGTCTGGAGTAGTGCAAAATCTCATTTGTGACTACATACATATTAGGAGCATGATTTTGGAGCACTAGCTTGTTCTGATTCTGTGGTTGAAGCTAGGATTCTGGATGCAGTAATGTGAGGTACTCTATGAAAGGCAAGTAGTTCAGTAATCTAAAGAGATATTTCTAATTGTGTGTTCAAAGGTGTTTGGTATGGATGTGGAGTTTTCCAGTTGATGGCTTTTACTCTTTTATTTCTATTAGATGTTATCTACTGTAGAAAATAGACACATGAGCACCTGAAAGTTAATTTTATTCCTTGCTGTGTTTAAGTAGTACTTGATAATTATTTTTTCGTATAAAATTCAAGAGCTTTGTTAAGACAATGTTTCTTTCCTCTTTAATTATGCTGTTATGGTTGTCTAGGAAAATGTATTTATGCTGTACTGAGCTCAAAAGTGACAACAGGGTACTTGAGGCACTGCACAAGTATGTTTCCTCACTGTATCCAGCCTCTTCTGCCTTGTCTGCATGAGTAAGTAGAACTGCAGTGAAATCCTTCCATGTGGGACCCAGAAGTTCCTGTAATGAAAAGCAAATCTTAGATAGTTATCTCTTATTTCTTTTCCCCACTCCCATTTCATACACTTAGTACATTAACAGACCAATTACATGGATGGGTTTTTTTTCCTGGCAGTAATCCAGTTCATGCTATCCGAGTTGCTGAAATTTCTGGGTCTTTTTTCTCCTTTCCAAGACACTGACATCCACCTTCAGTGGAAATACGTGGTCATGCAGTACTAGCAGTTCTCTGTTCCCTGACTACAGATGTTAACAGAATGTCTCCAGTTTAAAAGTGTTCATGTAAATAAGGAAAAATAGTTGCTTAGCCATGCCACACGTTAGTTTGAAATCAGTAGTTACCACATATCCATATTGCTACGCTGTTAACAGCTCTTCGAAAAAAATTTTTTGAAAAACACTGGATCACCTTTTGTTGAAAAAATAAATGATGAATTTCTATGTAACATCAACTTCAGTTCCAGCTGTGATCCATAAAACTGAACTATTCTTAGCAATTCAGGAAAAACACAAATCAAGTGCATCACCCTAAATAATGGGCCAGAGTGTTTGTCTTCAATTTCGGTGATTTATCTGATGGAGGAGAATGGAGAGAACAAGCTGCTTTTCTGGCAGGAAGTACAGAAAAATTTAATAGGAATAAAAGAGGTTGGGCTTTAATTTACAGGTGTAAATGAATTTACAACTTAGGTGCAATCCTGCTAACTCCTATATGACAAGAAGCCTACCTTGGTGATGAAGGACACTCTGCAGTGATCTTGACTCTGTAACCTAAATGCTAAGATATATAAAACTACTTTAAAGGATGTCTGTCCACTTCCAAGATAAGTTGGGTGTTAAGAAGATCTGGTGTATTGATATTGATTCACCTGTTTTAGACAGTAGGGATGAAAAATACTGAATGCATACAAAATTTTGCCTTAAGCTGCCTAAGGAATTCTTGGGTTATCAGTTTCAGAAAGAGAGGATAGAGCTTCAATTTGCTGAGGACTCAATTACAATGTTTGTTCTGAAATTAACATCTGCCACTCTCAATTCATTAGGCTGTTGTTGGAAAAAAAATATTTCACTTTTGCAGTCACCTCTTCTGTAGCTATTGTCACCTGAAGAGTTGCCATTAGGGCAGAGACTTCTGTTTATTTTTTGGTTACCTGGATGAGCTGAACCGTGTCACTGCTTTCATCTGGACACAGAGGCAGGTCAGACCTCAGGACCAAGAGAGCCAAGTGCAGGCCTTCCTCTCCAAAGTGGTGAGCCAAGGCTGCTCTCACCGTGTCTCTCACTTGCTCTTTGCTCAGAGCAGTGTGAGGGTAGCTTGGAGTGTCCAGTACTCGAACGCGGAGAGCTGACTCACAGCCATTTCTCCGTATGAGCCCCAAAATGCGGCCGCTGCGTCCGAGGCTGCAGCACGTAGTCACAGAGCTGGGGGAGAGACGGCTCTCAAAGTCTGAGCTGCCCAACAGGCTGTTCCCAGCAGCACTTTTGCCAGTCTGAGTTTTTCCAAGGACAACAAGGTTGATGTTCATCTCATTGCTGTCTGCCATTGTCTGCGCTTTTATCCACAAACCTGTCACTGAATACAAATAACATAAGATATTTCAGTAACTTTGGGGAGGGGGAAAAAAAAGAGGCAAGAATTTCCAATATTCAATGTCTTTTGAGTGTTTTTCCCTGCCTGAAATGTGAAAAGAGTTTTAGGAAGAAGCAAAATAGAGCTAAGGAGAGGCAACAGAGAAGGGAGGAGTTGGGAAACAGCTGTGGAAAAACACTGTTGCCATTCTGAGAGAGTAGTAGGTTAGGAAAAGGAGGCAAACTAGGGAAGGAAGAAGAGAATGGTGACAAATGGGTGCTGCTGTTATTGACAATGTTTCAGGATGTAAATATTTACTTGTTTTAGGAAAAAGAAATGAATAATCAAGGAGAAGTAGATTCTAAGGGAGCACTTTTTCACAGCAGAGAACAGCTTAGAATATGTCTTTCATCAGCTACCACTGATGTTGAAATAGACAGTAATCTGAAAGGGCTTTCTGATGCAGATAAATCCAAGTATGTCAATTTAAAAGAAAAAAAAAAAAGAAGAGCTGAAATAGCCAATCTCATGAAAAGGAGATTTTGGAAATGTATACTAAACCAGCTTATTAGCACATTTAGTGGAAAAGTATATAGACTAGTGGATAGAGAGGAGAGTTGGCTTGGTATCATTTCCAGTTACTCTAATTGTTCATAAATAAAAATTTTCATTCTCTTTGTACTTTTCTCTAATCCAGTATCTGAAGGGGTTTTAGTGCATGTTAAACATCTAACAGGAAGACTGGTTATTTGACTAAATCGAGATGTGTTTCAGAAGGTAAAACCATAGTAGCAAATAGTGGATTTTAAGTTTCTGTGACATGTGAGCTTCAGAAAGAGGTTTTTTTTGTTGTTCTTAAGTTACTACGTTTAGGTACTTATAGAGAGATCATGGATAATTTTAGACTGGGATTTCCTGTGATTAATTTATTTAGATTCTTGCTGTGCAATTTAAGCTTTCTCTATCATAATGATTCCATGCCTGAATAAAACTTTTGAAATAGCTTCAATACAACACCAAAGATGCAAGAGCTGGTAATACACTAATTTTGTTACAGGTGGCATTAGATATGTACATGATCATCTTCCTTACTGAATTCACAGTGGGGTTTTGTGGATTTTTCATTGATCAATTTCCTTTTAAAAAAGACATCTTATGAAATGGTTGTCTTCAGTTATTCATCAGTCTCGATATGCATTGTATACTTTGTAGCATAATAATAGGAGGTAGTGGACATGGATTTGTCTATTCCTTTTTTAAATCGCAATCAAAGATTTGGGGGTTTTTCCCCTGTAAACAGAATACGCTTAAATACTTAGATTAATTTCATATTGTGGCACTTACCTTATTTTCCCTTAAATTCTTCTTTCATTCAGACTTTGTTCATAAACCACATGTGCAGTGTAGAAAGAAGTTCATATGTGAACTTTGAAACTAACAGCAGTGCCGTACCACGCTGAGACTGTTACGTACACATTAATCTGGTTAATCTATTACTGATAGATCCTCATTCAATTGGGTATGTTTGGTCAGTAATTGGCACTGTTGAATTTTTGTGACTTAGCTGCAAATACTGTTTTTGAAGTCATCTAAGTGATTGTATGATACTGATATTTTTAAAAGTTACTTGAATTCCACCAGCAGTTAAATGTGCAAGCGATAATGGTGGTAGTGGGACTCCTTTGTATTGTGTGTTTTTGAATGTGTCTTCATATATGCATGTGAAGACCAAATGCACTCTTTCCTATTATTGCAATGAATTATTAATTGCAATATTTTCATAGCACCGTGTAAATCATTTGCAGAGATAAAGATGTTTGCTTAACAAAGATGGATTAAAATAATAACAAATATATTAAAATGCAGAAATTATTTATGAACCAGGAAGAAAACTGAAGGCTTGCAGAACTACCAGTCATGTGCATTAGCTGTTGGCTGTTAGCCTAATACATTTCTCTTGCAAGCATCATTATTTGGCATGCTATAATAGCATTAAAACCAGAGATAAAAAAAAAAGATTGTCCAGAAAGGACCTATCACTTGTTTTTTAGACAATTTTCCACAAGTGGGAAAGTAACTGGTCAGAAAATAAATGCAAATTTGTGCTTTAATGACCAGGTTCTAGTTACAGAATAGAAGAGTGGATGAGCCCATCCTGTCTGTTCACAAGGTTCAGCCATCTCTCCAGCTGTAAATCCCAGGGGGTGCAGGCACAAGTTTACTCCAAGGGTATTAAGATATGTGTCAGTGAGAACATGAATCTGGTATATAAGCTGAATGTGGCGGCAGGAAAAGAGGAATGTGCTTTCCAGAGCCCAGTCCTGCTGGGGACGTTGTCATACGAGGTGTAGTTCTATGTGGGAGCCTGTAAGGGTTGGTTTACCACAGTACCAGGGCTATTCCTGCCAACCACAGCAGTGAAGGGGGACTGAAGCTCCTCTAGAAGCTCATTGTGTCCTGCTGTGGAGCCACAGGCACAACCAGTGGTCTGGCAGAAGGTAGGAGCTCCTTGTGTAAATTCTCATAGTTCGTCATGAATGAGTTCATCATTTGTCTTACTTGGCTGGAAGTAGCTGTGTAAAAAAATTTGTTACTGAATGTTTTTAAAAGCACACAGACAAGTGCTCTTGAGCCTGCCTAGTCTCGTGAGAAATCAGACATTAAATCTTTCCCTGTATTGTGTGTGCACCTGAGGCAACTTCTGATAGTTTCCACTGATTTAGACCTCTGTGCTGTGCACAGCCTTTGTGTCTTAAGGCACATTTATGTATAAAGTGTATGGCAAGGTCCTTCATGCGCTAGTGAATAGAAACTCAAGACTGAATGAGGGGTCACTCAATTGCAAAGCAGAAGAGTAGGTCAGTCTCATAAAATTATAGATATTGTAAAATAAAACTCACATGGTTTCTTTAATTTGCCTAGAAATCTTGACTTTGGTTAAACCACCAGTCTCGCTCTGTGTTTTTCATTTTTCCTTTGCATAGTAATGCCCCTCATGACATCTGGGATCATACGTGGCCTAGTAGTCACATCAAACTAGATAATTTAAGCTGGCATGGACAAGGATTTAGACTACCAAGAAAGCTAGAATACCAGAAGCAGGGGAATGTTGTATGCAAAATACAGCTTGCCCAGCCGGATGCAGAACAGGGCTTTTACAATGGCAAGATGGCTGTAAAATTAAGAGTAGTGTAAATGAGGCACTACCTAAATGAGCTCTAAAATTTGGCTACGCAAACTTTAAAAAAAAAAAGGCATTTCTTTCCAGTATTATTATGAATGTAATACAATCCAAGTTGGAACACATCTGGAAGGTGTTACAACAGCACGGGCAGAAGATTTTAAAAAGTTGTCTTCCTGGGAGGATATGACAGGGGAAAAATCAAACTGATTTATGTGACACTTGCATGAGCTCTTCAAATGTGGAAAAAGTCCTCCCCAAGGTGGCAGTATCAGCCTGCTCCTCAGGTACTGTAAAACTCAGCTGGGGTCCCCTTGCTCTGCAGTCCTATGTTGAAATAAAATACCAGATCAGAAATGAGCTACACCATTAGAAAACACAGGATAATTACAAGACTCTTCAAGTATCTCCTGAGATAAGAAATGTAAAAAGCATTAGTCTCTCTTCTTTCACAAGAAACGTTTTTACTTTACATATAAAATATGAACAGTTATTAATTAATTAATTTGTTTGCTTAATTAATGAGTTTGAACATCAGTAATGGAAAGGTAGCAGTTAAGAAACTGAAGTGTTATTCACTGTTCCTTACATGACTCTTGAAAATCAAGGTCTTTTGCTTTCACTAGCTTTTAAGTTGAGTCAATGATAATTATTATGAGGCTTTAGATACAAGGTCTTAAAGTCTACTGTCAGAACACCATCTTGTACAGAGTACAATAAAATTGCCTAGGATGCTTTTTAGCACTGCTTGCTTCCAGTGGATAAACTATTTTTCTGTTTGCTTTGTTTTTATATTTCTTTATTTTTGAAATGGCAAAGAGAAAATCAAAACTGAGCCTATTACAGATTGGCAGGCAGGAAGGGTTCTTGTAACTGATAAAGGAAGCCCTCTACTGCTCCCATGGAAATACCAAGCAAGTCTAGTGAGGAATTTTCAGGAATCTAAGGAAGTAAAATCCCTAATCTAATTGAACATAAGGATCATTTGTGTGTCTAGCATCTTTATTTATCTTTTAAATAAACAAGGCTAAAATAGTTTGCAAGTAACCATTAGTTTTGTATCTATCTACAGAGTTAACTAGAGTTGCAATGCATTTTAGTCGCATTAGTGTGTAAGCTGCTGTTCTATTGTAGTCCCTGTGATTACCCAGTTGGTTTGCACACACCCTAAACAAGCTCTTCATGATGCTTGTCAGGGTATACCGAGCAGGCTAGATCTTGTAAAACTGAAATAGCAGTTTCTCTTTAGGCACATGGTATCTCTTACGATGTGTCATCTTTCAGTTCCCACGCCTTTCCATCCCTTACAGCTTCTTTCCTGATGTGGGCTCTCATTTTAGCCCAAGATGATGCCATAATAAGTAATTTAAGATGTGCTTTGATGAATTTCTCTTACTTAGAGAAAACCCAGTGAGGCCATTTTATGGATTGCCACACACAAAGAGAGGCTCTTAGCCTGCCCAAACAACATGAGAAATCCAGGAAGGTATGCAATCCATGTAGTCAGTGTGGCTTCAGTTCTGTTAGATGCGCAATTTCTAAGAAAGAGCAGGCATGTCACTGCTGAGAAAGAAATAGGACAGATTTAGTGATGTTTTCCTTTTGGACTGCATTCACACAAAAATCTTCTGATTCCAAAGGAAGACACATGTAAAGTATACTACATTTTCCTTAAAACACATGATTTTTTTTCCCTTGCTTAATGCAGTCCTTAGTATCCTTAGTATTTTTAAACATAAGTAATCAATTATCAGCAGTCTACAAGATCATGTTTCTTTTTGCAATATAGGTGGCTATGTAGGTTGTGTGCTACTCCATTGGCATTGCTAAGGGGAAAGGAGGTGGGGTGTAGCTGCAGACTAACATTGCAATTGCACCAGGTTTTGGGCAATGTCTGTTTGTACAACTGTAGAAGCAGCTCCTCAAGTTCCCCTGTACTTATCACAGTTGATTATGGGCTCAGGACAAATACAGCTGGCAGAAAGGCAGATCAAGGACTCGCTTTGTGGTTGAAAGAAAATCAAACAGAACAACCAAAACAGTGAGAACATCAGCTGGACGTTTTTTCCCCCTCTCTATTCTCCAAAGGAATCACTAAGATCCACAAGATATCTTTGTCCTTCCTTTGCAAATAATAGGCAGCTTCAGATTTGAAAGCAGTAGATTTGACATGCTCATCTGGTAAGAGTCTGCTGTGGAAGTAGCACAGGAATTCCTTCTGTTGGCAGGAATAATATTCCTCTAAGCACTCTGCATTTCCGTGTACTTAGAACAGCACTGTAACAAGCCACAGGAACAGAGTCTCTTCTTGTTAGTATGGCTTGGTGTGACACGGCTATTCAAAATGTGGGGGAATGCAATGTAAAGTAGGGCATGTCACTGCTGCAGGATGCCAGTTTCTTGATTCTCTTCCTAATCCCCACCTTCTCCATCATTTAACTGATGATTTTCCCCATGGCACCATATCAATTTATATTTTAATATGCAGTGAATGTTTTCAATATACTATATTGTGCTATGCTGTCTCTTGATCAGATTATTTAGAGATGTTTCAACTACTTTGTTTTCACCTGTGTTGCCATGATATGCTTGCCACACTATAAGGGTTGGACCTAAGTCACTAGTGCACTGGTCTGGCTATAGGATTGTGCCACAAGGCTGGCGTGTTTGTGTCTGTTCAAGGCTTCATATGAAAAATAGAAAATAGCCCAAGAAATTTGGGTGATAGTACAAAGAGGACTATACATATATAAATAATTAAAAACAACAGCAATAAAAATGCCACCAACAAAAAACCCAAATTCATAAAGTGTTGGTTGCAAAGGCACACACTTGGGAAAGAAACAATGATCAGAAAGAATGAAAATACAGACTTAAGAAAGAATCCTTTTTCCCTTATACATGCTTGGATGAATTCTGTGACTTGCCTCATACATCTCCTGTTGTAACAACATGAGTCAGGGCACCATACTCATTCACTTTCTTGTGCTTAACCTTCAGAATGTGTCCATGTGTAAAAACATTTTGCCCCTGAGAAAAAGTCCTGTGAATGGTGAACATATTTGGAAGCTCAGGAAACCCAGATCTGGCTGCTATTTCTGTAACACTCATTCCCTAATTCTGAGAAGCTGCACAGTTTCTCAGTTTCCTCATCTAAATAATACAGGGAGTATCTACTTCTTTTGAAGATGTGTAGTGGGAGTGATTTAGCTGAAGGGAACGGATTTCTGCACAGCAATAACAGCATTGCTTTCATTAAAAAAAAAAAAAAAAGTTTTTTTGTTATATTGCACACTGCTCCATAGGGACCCTAATGGCTGAAGACATACTTTGCAAAAATATTCCCATGATGCCTGGAAAGGTTATAATCATTGTAACACTAGTAAGCACAGAAGTTGCACTGATGCACGGACTTGAACTGGCCACACTGTTACTCTTAAGCACTCTAATCCTTAAGAGATATTTCATAGAGTGCCAGTAATACAGAGCTTACAAAGTTTCAAGTCAAGGATGTGTAAAAATGACATATTTCTGCTCAATAACATGGTATCTGTGTGTTTTCAGGACAGATTTATTACTTGGTTCCTTTATTTTCTTATGTTCCAGTTTTTCTAGGGTGTTTGTATTTCTATAGGTACAACTTATGTTGAGGACTTCTCTTAAAATACACAATAGCTAGCAACTTGATATTTTTTATATTTTATTCTGATTCCAAATCCCTCCTGTCTTCTCTTTGTATACCTTCCCTTTAGAGGCAATGTGCTGAATTGCAAAGAGCGTTTCTTAGAAATACAAGTTTGAGAAAGTGGACTATTAATTAGAAATACTACACTCCTTGGTTTTTATAATCATGATAGCTTGTGGACATCAAACCTGCACAGATGCTTTTTCTATTTCAAAACATTTCAAACAAGCTGAATCCAAGGTTAACTTTCAATATGTATCATGATGTTAAGCCACTGAACATGTAATGTCAGAATTATCCTATAAAAGTTGTTTTAAAAGACAATGTCACTTGCTTTGGCAACAGAATTGGAAAAGTGAATTGCTGTAGATAGTTTATTAAAATTCTGATCAGGAAGGAGCACAAAGTATGTGGTTACAGAGCTGGTATGTGGTTTGGGACTGGGAGCCCCACACTCCGTAATTAACTGTCACAAAATAGTGTGAAATTGGAGCTTTTCAAATTGGTGTCTTTTCTGCATGAGGGGACAAAAGGAACAAAAATCCCTACCTACCTTTCAGAGTGGAAAGGACATAAGAAATCAGAATGCTTCCTCTCTTCAATGCTATGTGTGTTGTAGCATCTGCAGTGTGTTGCATTCAGGAATGTGTTATATCTATAAATTGTGGAATGTGTCTAGGATCTTTCAGGCCTTGAAGTGTGACAGACTATTACCTTATTCAGTGGCTGGAATTTTGCTGTTGATGCAAAATACAGAGCTGCATCACCACTCACTCTCCTGAAATTAAAGTTTTGTAGGTTTAGAGAAATAAAATTAGTCTGTGCAAATGCTGCAGACCTGAAGCCTACTTACAGAGAGCACTGACATAATTAGGAGCAATGGAAGTCACACTTGAGCTTCAGATACAGCAGAGCACTGAGAAGTTGCAGGATGATTGGACTTTTCCCTGAGTTCCTCCATGGTTTTATATCACTGCTTGGCAGACTTCATCATCTGCACACAGCAGAAGCCTTCTGCTGAGTAACCTCAGATAAAATAGCCCAGGTCCAGCACTCCATGTGGCACACAGAAAATGTGAACCCAGATCTTCCTGATGTCATACACCTTTGGTTAAGTCACCAAAACTTAGACTGGAAATTTTAAGGGTAATAGTGATACACAAAGAAACAAATAGGGACTAGAAAAATATTTTCAGAAGTCAATTTACATTGGTTTTTTGTTTTGGGTTTTTTGTTTGTTTGTTTTTCTTGAGGTCTACAAATTCAATGGATTCAAAGTCCTCAAAGTCCTCAAAATCCTCAAAGTCTGGCTATGGCCACCTCCTCCTTT